>NC_092205.1:55904176-55907605 GCF_043381705.1 Parasteatoda tepidariorum
TTTTCCTGCGGGGGATGGTGTTTACCAACAGGATAATGCACCATGTCATAAGGGTCGAATCGTCGAGGAACATTCCAGTGACTTTCAAGTCATGTCTTGGCCCCCAAATTCACCTGACCTTAATCCAATAGAGCATTTGTGGTCCTACTTGGAAAACCAAATTCGTGCTGCCACGCTACCCCTCGCAATGTGAGGGAATTGCAGGACCAGTTGGTGAGCGCTTGGTATCAGATACCTCAGACTACCTATCAGCACCTTGTGTAAGCAATGCCACGGCGGGTGCTAGCAGTTTTGAGGTCTAAAGGTGGTCCTACATGTTATTAGCAGAGTGGTCATAATGTAATGGCTCTTCGGTGTGTATATATATACGCATTAGTAAAATGTTTTGCAATTCTTTCTCTTGCTAATTTTAACAGATTTCTTTATTTCATTTTATGTATTTAAAAATGTTCAAGAATTTGAAGCTTAAATTTGAAGCCTTTTCTTCGGGGTTGAGTTCAAAGTTGCAAGGCTACTGAGTTGAACATTGATAGTCGTTAACTCGGAATTGGGTTGGCTGTTCAACGCAGATTATAAAATATAAAATAAGTATTTTAACAAAATCAAAATATTTATCAACACTTCTCATTAAATGTTATATTTGTAAAGTAATTATTTTTTTCATTTTTTAAAAAGGCCTAGGAAGGATAAAATGTATGCCGATGCCTTTATGTATTGCTTGAAGGCAATGTAGCAGTTGGCGTTTTTATATGTTTTTCTTACCCATTGACAAAATATATGCATTTATTAAGAGCACCTGGGGAATAAGGAAGAATTTATTTACTTCAAAATAAAAATATATAGTTCAGTTGGTATTCGCTAGACTGAAATATTTCTTCCTTAATCAATTTCCTGTGAGATTAAAGCCATCTTATACTACAATTCACCTAAGGAACTCGAATAAGAGTTCTAATAATCATCAATGGAATAATGCAGCTTTACGAACGAATTACTTCCAATAAACGTATCAGCGCGTATCCCGAATATTTCTTTCTCGTTTTTCTTAGAAAGAAGAACCAGATACCTAAAAAAAGAAATACACGGTCAATGGGTACTTAACTGGTTAGTTACACAAGGTACGATGTTTGTCCTAATTTTGTTATGAAAAAAGGAAAGCAGTGGCAAAGCAAAGTAGTAGATATTTTATGAGTACTTTTGCAGATATGCTTATCGCTGAGGAAGAGAAATAACTTTCTTAGAATGGCCTTAGAAACATCATATTTATAGCAAAGCTTGTATTATTTATGTAGTTTATTGAATCATTCTCACAGAAAGCTCATTTCATTGCAGATGTGTTAAAAAAATATCATACTTTCTTAGAATGACTTTAGAAACATTATATGCTATAGCAAAATTTGTATTATTTATATACTTCATGGAATCATATGAGCAGAAAACTCATTTCATTTTAGTTGTGTTAAAAAAAATGTATCTTACTTTCTCAGAAGGATTTAGGAACATCATATTTATAGCAAGCTTGTATTATTTATACAGTTTACAGAAAACTCATTTCTTTGCTGTGGTGTTAAAAAAATTATCTTACCTTTTTACCTAATTACATTACTCGCTACTGTTAAATCCATTTAAAATCGTCTAATTAATTATTTCTTGAGAAATTGTTTAAAAAAAGTCTTAATAGTGGAGAAAAAATAATCAGATTAAATTTTTAAGAAAATAATAATTATTATTTTTTCTTTCAAAATGTCCTTCGTTTTATACAATTCGTTTTTCCGTATTAAATTGTCTTGTTATTCAAGTAAAATTAAATTTTCTAACTAGTCTATCTCGTTATTCTGAAATAAATTAATTGTCTCGTTACATTGTTCTATTAATCATTTTTCTGGCTATATTAATTTATTACTTTTAAAAACGATGTCCTTGTTTATTCTATACTGTTAATAGTTAAGGAATATTCAATGTCTAAGTTAGTTCTTTCAGATATTTATTCGAAAATTGCTATTTCATGGGAGCAATATTTGAAAATTTTTACTTCATTTTTTATGTTCAAATATTTTGAATGCAATTTGACTCTTATTATGCATTTTGTACTATTAAAAATTTATTTGATTATTTGATATTTTGCATTAGTACAAACACTTTATTATCTTTAAAAAATACGTAACACAAATAATCCCTGGGTAAAAGCTGTATAAAACGCGTGTAGCAGCAATGTCTGTAAGTCTTACTGAACATTTCAGAAATGATTTCATTTTATAAATAAAAAGTTTATGCCATGTAATATCTTTCCAAACTTTTCCTTTAAGCTTCAAAGTCATGTAGATCTTATGCATTTATAAATGCATATTTCAGACACTAACAAGGAAGTCCGGAATGTAATTTTGTAAATATTTACTGGCGCCATCTATTTGTCAAGTGGCCAACTAACAATAAATTACAAAGAATAAATACTTGGTTTCTACTTAACAAATTATCTGAAATTATATAAACATGTTTGGGATATATTTCGCAAACCTTAGAAAACCAAACCCAGCTGATTTCTGACTGTCAAAAACTGAGAGTGTTGTACTAGCCACTGATTAATATCACAATGCACTTCAGGGGATTTAAATCAGGATAACAACTATATAAGGGATAACAACTTATATTAGGATAACAACTTAATGGGTTATACATTAAAAGTATTTATAATATTAAATGTTATTCATAGTAAAAAATTAGAAGGACAATTCGATGTACTAGAGAGCCCACAAACTGAGCTCGCTAAACCTCTGAACTGCTTTTGCAGTGCGTTTAAGAGTTCATACACATGATTGCTTACACAGCTTGAAATTTCAATCCTTAGTTGCCAAAGCGACTAAGAAATGGTGATTTATTCTTAGCGCCGTGTGAAAAAATATACATATAGATTTGTAAGGTGACTACCTACAATGAGAAAAAAAGCGTGGTCAAAACTACCAGAATATGGTAAAATGTACCATGTTTCTGACTTTATGTGAACATCAAAAAACTCGGAAAGTTTTACCGAAGTGTTTTGGTAGTGATAAAAAATAAATGATAAAATTAACAATAAAACATGGTCTTAAAATACGTGACAAAATTTGGTAATTTTATCATGATATTTTAAAGCATGGCATAAAAACTATTTATTCGGTTAAATTCACTTTATGGTAATGTATTTTTTTACAAAATATATGAAACTAAAAACTATAATTTTGAAAACCAGAATTACCGGTAAAACAATAATATGAGCAGAAAAATTACAAAAAGAATGTTTTAAATATCCTATATTTTTAAATATAGGTATTGTACATAACAAATATCCTATATTATGATGGTTTTTATATTCTGCAGTGCGAGTGTAACATTATGTTTTTCTTCTTAATTCATACTTACATATCTATTTTTATATATATATATATATATATATAT
>NC_092205.1:55907633-55918758 GCF_043381705.1 Parasteatoda tepidariorum
TATATATATATATATATAGGTTAAGTAAAACCTACTTTTAATGGATATAAAGCAGCATTCGTTTCAAACAAGCAAATATTAAAATCCGTTTTTTCACTAATATATTTTCTGTAAATTAGAATTTAGAGCTTTAATTTTAGTGAGTAAAGACTTATGACTATTATTCCTTTCATCAAAAATCTTTATGATTCAGTGACATGTTCAAACAATGGCGAAGAAAACTTTCTCCATTCAACATAATTGATCTGATTTTTTCGTGATTTGAGTTTTTATACCAAAGATAGGTTCTCAGATGGTAGTGTCATGTCTAGAAATACAAAAGAACAGAAATTGAGCCTTTGTTAATTATCAGGAATCATGTCTTAAATAGAAAAAATAGAATGCCAGAAATTAAACATTCAGTGGAGCTTGTTTTTCGTTAATTATTTCGTAATGAGAGAAGTAAAATACCGAGCACTAACTAATGCAGTTTCTTTTATGAATGTTTATTTTAAATTAAAATAATGAAATTTATGCATTTTCAATCCGGATAATATATAACGATAAGACAACGGCTACAAGTATAACAAGTATAACGATAAGACAAAACAAACCACGTTTTATACAATAAGGATAAGAATTTAGATTAATATTACGATTTTAAGGTTTATAAATGAGGTTAAGTGAATTATGACACTTTTTTTCAATTATCACCAATGCAAAATAATGCAATCTATAAATTGCAAGAGAAGTAGAAAAGGTGCACAGCTTATGCAATTATGATAAACATTAAGATTATTACTTCTATTGATAAGTATAGAAAAATTCTACAAAACTTCTTCAGGATTGTTACAAATGCATATTTTTTAAGCGTTACAATTCACTTTTTTATAACATAAATATAAACTAAAGCCTGGTTTATTAGTCATTTTCAAAAAAACTGCTTTCACTTTTGATGTCCCATGACTTTTAATAACTTTAACTGCTAAAATAAAGTTCCAAATAACATTTTTAAGCATTCTAATCAATTTGCCACATGCTTTTAGTAAATCTATATACATAGAAATTAGTATTTCCTAAAACATTTATACAGTTTGTTCCAGAATTTTTTTCAACTCTGTTACCGTAATTATTTTATTAAATTTTTTCTGTTGTGTTGGCAAGAATGATTTCCATGGTCCCCTGGCTGGTCTATTCTTAGAAAAAGTAGAAATTTATTTGAAACATTGTTATTATATTTGCTGTATTCTAAGCAAACAAAGATTTGTCAAAGAAAAGAATATTTCATTTGCTTGCTGTTACCACAATTATTCTATTCAATTATTTCGGTTCAGTTGGCAAAAATAAGTTTCATGGCTACCTGGATGGTCTATTTTTAGAGAAAGTAGCCATTTTAAAAATTCTTATTATATTTGCTGGTTTTTAAGAAAATTAAGATTTGATCAGGTAAGGAAGTTTTATTTACTTTCCTCTTTGCTATTAGAATAATGGTTTTAAATTTATAGTTAAAATGGTAATTTAACTTTTGTTTTAAGATCAAATTACATTTTTTTAGTTTTATATAAAGATTCCTTCCTTTCAGTTAAAGCTTTCCAAATAATTTGACTTGGAGTTTCGTTTTTTTTTTCTTCTTTTTATTCGATTACTCCTTGACACTGTTACCATTCAATGTTAATTTCATTCATTGACTTTTAATTTATTATTTGATTAAAAGTCAATGTCAATTCAGTTTATTTAAAAAAGGGTAGATATCAATATGTGTATGACCAAAATTTAGTAATTTGTAGAAAAAGAATATTCAAAACTTTGATTTACAGCCAACCTTCTCTTCGATACCCGTTCTTAAAGTTTTGTTCCGTCATATCAAATCAAAGATTTTAATTGATTAATCCATTCCAAAGAAGAAACTGAGAAGATGCACAGCTATAAAGAGGCACAAAATATTAAGTACAAATAAAGATACCAACAAAAATGCAAATGATTGTCTTTAGGTCTTAATTTACTGGTTCAAATTAAACTCATGTTAAAATTTCAGCTTAGGTTTAATAATTTTCGTCCACATAAATAAGTAATGTTTCTTTTAATACTTAATTATTTCTGTATAGGTTTTAAAATCTGTTTTAACTCCAATTGATTACTCCTCCCCCTTAAAGATTGACGTCACCCTCAAATAGCAGTTTCCACACTCTTGAAAAAGAATTTTAAGATAGCTTATGATTAAAGTAAAAAATAATAATGTAAACAAATGACGAACATTTTAATTTTCCAAATAATATCACCAGAAAAAATTATTATAATAAAAAAGTACGACAATACATTTTAGTAAACAGAGGCCCAAGCCTATCTTATGAAAAGAAAATGAAGTAGATGTTTTCGAAATAAGTGAATCTGGCAAAATGATATTTTAAGCATTTTCAAAATGTGTTGTTTAATATTATTTATAAGATTTTTAAAAAAAATATTATTTCAAAGCGGATATCTTTTTAAACTGACCCTTATAGTTCAGTATTTCTATTTCACAGTGTTGGATTTTTAATATTATTTCAGCCAAAACAATATAAAATTAAATGTTAACATAAAAAATAATTTAAAATCAGATCTAAATGATAAATTAAAGGAAAAATATCATATCAATAGTTTAATTAATAAAATGAGTAAATTTCATTCCCTGTTTGAAGTTATATTCTACTATTTCATCAAACTAATTTTGTTTTATTTTAGAAAAAGTCCCAAAATCCAGAAAAATCATATTAATTATCAAATTCAATTTCAAAAGCAGAAAAATAAATGGAATATGCATGTCAAGAGTCAATGTCAGAAAAGTAAAGAGCATCTTCGATGTGGAAAATTTTACCAAACATCGCCCAGAATGAAATTAAAAGTCGTTCCCTAAGAAGTAAAAAAAATAACACATCAAACTGTAATTAAATAAGCTAATTAGTTGGTCTTGAAAGAATTAATGAAAGAAATTGGGTTAAACGTAAAAAGGATGAGTCTTGAGTATTATTTTTTTAAATCTTTTCATTAATGATCTAATCCCTTTACTTTTAAGTGAAATGGAATTAATTAGAATAATATCTGTTCTTTTACTGGAGCAAGAGAAAAAATTTCTTAATTTATAAAAACTGAAATTTAAATCTTAAAATTGCAGTGGATAATAAAATATTGTTATAATATTTTAGAGTAATTTTTTGCCGTATGAGATAGAGGGTCTCTGCAAAATTATCTTGATAACTTATACAGTTTAGTCTTGAATTATTTTATTTAAATAAGAAATAATTTGAAATGATATCAAATATATTTATCATATATTTACATACATGCATGCGAAATAAGATATTTCATACATTGTGTTTAGATAAATATTATTTCTAAATTGTAACTTTTGTTGTGTCTCTGATTTTAAATCATCCAACTTAACACGTTCTGTTCTCATTAATGCATGTCTAATTGTTTAATGATCATAAATATATTATATTAGAATTTTTAACAATAATTAACGCAACCATATTAATTATTTTCTTCCTACGTTTTCTAGCCCTTATTTGTTTTATTTGCAGTTTAGACAAAATACATTTTGATAACTATTTTCAAGTAGCTCATTACTATTTTCAAGTATTTTCAAGTCTTAACAAGTAGTTCTAAAATGTAAATTTTTCAGTATGACTATTTAATTTTTACTTAACTGCCTCCTAGTTCTTAATTCCATTATTTATAAATTAAATGTTTATTAGCCTAATAGATTATAAATTAAAGCAATAATCTATAAATAGATACATTAAATAGCATTACATTAAAATTACAGCATTACATTAAAAAAGAATATAGTGTATTATATTAAGCATAGTGAATATAATATAATAAATAAATGAATTTAAATCGTATGGATATAAATCAATTAATATATTTTTTTTTAATTTACTAAGGATTATAAAGCAAGGCCTTACGTAAAGACAGTTTATTTTCTTAAAATTATTTTTCTTGTCTAATTTGCAACATTTTTAGATTAAATAAATTACACATTACACATAATGCTGAATAATAACGAGTTTTAATCGTGATTCATTATTTAATCAGTTAATTTTTTTTACTTTATTGGAAATTTTAAAGTTTGTTTTATATAAAGCTTCAGTAAAAACTAAATCTTAATCAAAGACTTTCAACAATCAGCATTAAATAAAAAAATTTTAAACCAAAATATATGAGCGCAGTGGTTTAGAAGCAATGATAAAATAATTGAATAATAGACAATAAGAAGCAATGATACATCAGAAGTATTGATAAAGCTCTAAAATAAAAGATAACCACAAGAAATGATATTTAAATGGCAATAATTAACCGATAAAATAATAAACAATCAGAAGCAAATATAAAGCAATTAAATAATAGACAATCTGAATTAATAAAAAAAAATAATAATAAACATTTAGAAAAAATTATAAAACAATAAATAATTAAGAATATTGATAGTTCAAAAGCACTGATGTAACAATGAATAATAGATAATTAAAAGCAATGGTATCTCAGAAGAAATGATAAAACAATAAAATAATAGACAGTTAGAAGCAATGATAAAGCGATACAATAATAGAGAATCAGAAACAAAGATAAAACAATAAAATAACAGAAATTTATAGGTAATAATAAAAGTAATAATAATTTACAGGTAATAAAGTAGCAGACAATCAGAAGCAACGATCAAACAAGAAAATTATAGATAATCAAAAGCAATGATAAAGCGATAAAATAATAGAGAATCAGAAACAAAGGTAAAACAATAAAACATCAGAAATTTACATGTAATAATAAAAGTAATAATAATTTATAGATAATGAAGTAACAGACAATCAGAAACAATGATCAAACAAGAAAATTGTAGATAATCAGAAGCAATGATAAATAGAAGACAATGGAAGCAAAATGATTTATAAATAATTTTATTTGCATATTTGTATAATTTAGAAATAATTTGTCTCGTTAAACGCTAATTTGTCTTGTCTTGTTAAACACTAAAACACAGCAGTTTAAAAGTAGCTTCAAGTGCTTGTTCATTATATGCATCACCTAAATAAAAATATTGTTGAATTCTTTTTCCTGATTGATAATGCTCAAAATCTTTTGAATGCAATGAATTTACATTTATTTTAGCTACTTCTGAATGTGATGAAAAAGGGATGAAAAAATGATTCTGAAATTGACGTGTAACAGCACATGGCATACATATCTTTAACTAGAAATACGATCAGTATTTTTCGTTCGCTAGGAAATTCATTAAAACATCATTTTGATTATTGAATGAATGAATAGTGCACTTTCACAAAGCTATTTGCAGTTTACGGAAGACTGATTCAATTCTAAAAGGAATATATGTCTCCACTTTAGGTAATTACATCTCCATAGATGCTCGTTGTGATGATCAATATGTTTTTCTTTTTTTTTAAATTCTAACAAAGATCTTTCATGGTGGTAACGATTTCCTTAATTACAGATATTACTTTTTCCGGAACAAATTCAATTGGATCATTTATCTTTATTCCCATCAAATGTTCGTCCTTCAATTACAGGGAATTCAGTGTCGCTTCTTTGATTATTTTAGGGGAAAATAATGAAATCAAACGGCAAGTGAAAATAAGTTAGACGTACTTGATATTTAGGCTGATTGATGATTACCATTCATATGTTTTATTGAAAGAAAGTAAAACTCTCTTAGGCCTCGAATTTTTAAGTACTCAACGGTGAAAATGGAATTCAGGCCGTAACTCCCTAGTTCTCAAGTAGGTCTTCGTAGCCCTAAGCTATTAGAATTTCCAATCTGAAATTACGGTAAAATAACATGAAGCAGCTTGTCCATACAATTAACTATAAAATTTAAAGTTAGGAATTTTTTTTTTTACCTTTAGGGTTTTGAAACCGTTTACAGTTAGCATGGTCCGATTGCTTAAATTGCTTAACCTTATTAGGCGAAAACCATCAACAGACCGTTTACAGTTAGCATGGTTTCAAAATTGAACATATTAAATTTAACTGGACATTGGAGTAAGGCTTTTCTTTAGGTAATGAACATTAGAGTTAGGTTATGGCTAACTTGTGTTTTGTCACATGAACCGTAGATTGTACATTAATTACTTTATCAGGTGATGCCATCTATCGTTAGAAATCTGAACTACTAGGATTCTTTGCTTTAAGCACCTTTGTGGTGCTGCCATCTTTGCGCGAATGAGAGTTCCGTATTTTATCAGTTTAAGTCATCGATGGGGTGTGCAGGCAACTGTAAATTCCTCACGTGTCTAAGGAATGTCAGAAATACTGTAGTGACAACGTTTCGTTTTGAAGTCCCGTTCAATCGACCATGTGATTAATGGATAAGTCCTCTCGGCTACAGTAAGTACCCAGTTTCTAAGAACTAAGTGGCTTCATTAAATGAACCTAATCAGCTCGGATAAAATTCCGATTGCTTAACCTTATTAGGCGAAAACCATCAACAGACCATTTCTCTCCCAGTCAACAGTTTGATCACCATCTTTTTTAATGATAATTTGACTGTTTTTGCTGAATATGGTAAAATGACACTTAAATAAATTGTTATTTATCCATTTCTTCCCGAAAAATTTCTGACAATGTATATAAAATATATTTTAATAAGTTTTCGAGATGCAACTATTAAGAATAATTAAAAAATCGCTGAAAAATATAGTTCAGTATCAATATTTTCAAACAGCATTTTGAAAGATTAAAATTTATCTTTACACGCTTAAGATATTTCTGCCGGACTACAGGTTTTTAAAATATTCTGTAACTAAATTATATAGAAATAAAATAATTTTTAAAATTTTCAAATCAGTAAACTTCACAAATAATTCATAACTGAAGTGTTATTTAGATAAAAGAAATTAAATTATGTCGAAACAGAAATTAATTATTTTAAAAACTTTCCAGTTACTAAAATGTATGATTTTTTTCTTTCTTTATATTTACAAAGAAAAAAGCATGGAAATAATAAAAAATAAATAAAGTTCGAAATAAAATTTTAAATGACCTTGATTTTCAAATTTAATTTCCTTAGGAGAGAAAGTTTTACTAATTTAATATAATATTGTAACTAATTTTAATAATTAATTTAATGTTAGTACAATAAAATTTACTTAAAAGCATTTGTTATTTGAAAATATTTCTTTGCTCGCCGAATTTTTCGTAAAAACCCATTTTTATATTCCTTCAAAATTTATGCAAATACTTAATGCAAATAAAATTGTTTCATTTTAAAATTAATTTTATCCTTGTCTTTCAGAAATATTAAAACTGATACAATAAACTTATATGAAAATAAAAGCAAAATTAACTCTCAAACGAAAATACGGAACTATTAGCAGCGGAAAATATTAAAAATGAAATCAAACAAATAAAATATTTCAAGAGGTGCTTGGTAATAAACATTTAGGAAAAATTTGAAAACTAAACTACATTTAGTTTTTTTTTAAAAGAAATAATGAAACTATCTGAAAAATAAATAACAAAAAAGCAAAAGATTTAACTGTATGTAATTTATTTTCAGTCGAACGAAGAAAAAAAAATATACTAGCGTTATATGTTTATAACGATTGAACGCAGCGAGGGAAAAAACAGAGGAAAATTACGAGTTTTATTTCCTTTTTCTTCTTGAAATCCCTAATGAGGTAATATTTATCGAAAGTAAATAACCATCTCTGTGGTACTTGGCGAAAGTGAGAAAATATTCTGACAGTTTAATCATCCAAACGCTGACGTTAAGATGATGATTATCTAGGCTAGGAAACTTTAAGAGAAAGTCGCTTTTCTCGCAAACTGTGACTGTAATCGGATTCTGAATTGATATTTTTATGATAAGAAAAGATATATCAGATATATTACGATAACATCACCTTAGGTTGAAAGTATAATGAATGATATGAGCTTAGAAATATTAGAAAAAGCTCCTCGTTCTCTGACTTGGATTGAGAATTATTTATTTTCATTATCATATATTTATTGAAAAGTAATACCAACCCTTTTTTTATGAAATATATTTATAAATATTCATTATTTGCTATCTGCCAAGAACTTAATGTGGTTTATATACTTTTTTATAAAGTGTTTATCGGGAAAAAGTATTTCGAGACCAATTTTAATATTTTATTATTCCATCGCAATTTCATTACTGCAGGTTATTTCTTATGCTTATATTTTGGAATTGCATCGCGAAATAACTTGTCGCTGAATAATAATGATTTCGTTTATTTATGAATATTGGTAAGGAAATTGTGAGTGAACTATATTATTCATGAATAGGACATATTTCTTAAATTTAATTCAAAAATCAATTTTATTGCTTTTGAATTCTTATTATAATTGTTTAATAAGGGACAATTTCGAAAACTAGAAAGCTCCGGTCTCTGTTCGGGCCACTGAACAATCTTTTCCATGGTTGTTTTTCATTCATCATTCTTTTTCTTAAAAAAGTCGATACTTTTTTTAAAAAATTATAATTACTGTAAATTTAGGTAAGCGTATTTTGTTAATATGTAAATTGTAACAAAATGTACAATCACCCGGATTTGATAAATAATCAAATGTATTTAAGAAATAAATAAACAAAGGATAGATGTAGTGTAACGCAGGGAGAAGAAATAAAAGCGAAATTATTCAACTCCCCATTGTTACAAAAAAAATAAAGAAAAGATGGAAAAAAACCTCATGCCATTAAAACAGTTCAAATCGAAAATGTCTTTCAACGCTTATTTTGTTTTTAAAAATTTCGATGCAAATGGAAAGATTTATCCACTCTCTTATTTCATATTTTTTATTATTGCATAAAATACATTTTTACATAGAAAAAACAGTATTTTTTTAAAAAAAATCTCGAAGAAAGTTTTTAAAATTACAATACATTTCGAAAAACCCCGCTTAAAGTGTTTTAACGGAATCGGTCTTTTCAGCAAGTCAAATTCTAAATCTGTTATTGCATTTCAGCAGTCTTTACATTGGCCTGAATGGTATTTTTTCCAACATATATATATACATATATATATAGTATTTGCGTTACATGGAGAAGAAGACTAGGAGAACCTCCCTCTGTTGGCCTGACAGCAAGGGGACAGCAAACCCATGATCCACTGAGGATATTTCATGTCAGCAATATGGTCGGTGCAAACCGGATGCAAAATTTGCATCTGCCAGCCATCTCTAGGATTCCAACCCGGTTCACCTCATTGATATAATGATATAATTGAAAATGAAGTTAAAATTGACTATTTCTCCCACAATCTAAATTTCAACACGCTAGCATAAAATCGCTGCAGTTATAAAAGAGGCAGAAACACAGGCACTCAGTCAAATTCTTTGTTTTATTATTGTTGATAAGTTAAAAATAGAAACAGATAAGCTGGTAAATAAATAGAAAAGTAGGTTAAAAATAAAGAAATAATGTAGTTGTAAAAAAAACTAGCTCTTGATCAGCTACTTGTTTTTTTTATTTAAAAATATCCCAATTTTGAAAACTATTGTATGATGTTTTAATAGCAAGACGTTGTTTTCATATTGCAAAAAACATGCTGTAGGCGTAATTATTACTAATTTGTCGCAGTAACTGATTAATTAATAATTCATTAACAGTAATAACTACCATTAACAAAAAAAATAATCGTGGTAAACACAAGAAAGAAGAAAAAATATCAGAAGACCAAATTAAAGGAGTCAACATTGAACCACTAAAGAGAATTTAGGGACCGAAGATAAAAGTCAGGTAAAGATTTTCCACCGAACACCCCTAATGGAGATAAATTGGACAATATGTGAGCCTCTGGAGCCTAATGACTAGAATTTTTAAGTTTTATCTAACTTTATGGGAGGAACTTGGTCAATCTTCTTTTCAGAAATACCCTATTTCACTTTCTAACGTCGATTATTGAAGTCTACGGGGAAGATCAATAAACATTTTCTCATAAAATATGACAGTGATATATATTTTTTTAATCTCTAAATTTCAAAAACCATTTCCGACAAGTTACATGAAAAAGTATTGATTTGAAGGAAATATAAATCACAGATATTGACAAAAGATTGCTTTTCGAAATTTGATTTCTGGAATTATAGTTTCATATTAGTAAACTTCTATAAACATTTGTAAATAATAGTTATAAACTATTTACACTTAAAAATTACATTGAAAAATTTTAGCTAGATCTGATAAATTGAAGGTAATCGGGTTATGTGCTTAAAAAAAATTCGTCTCTTGGTAAATGAAAATGATATTTTTTTTTTCTTTTTTGAATAAAAAAAATTATATTTCTTCTTTCTGCTCAGTATAATTATTCTATTTATCATCCTAGCAATCATTTTGTCTAATTATACTAATTGTAGCTTTTAAATGTAAAAAAATTGATTTATTCAGGTAATACGCTAATTTCAATAGGACAAATCGTCATTTAATTATTTTATAAATAAACTTTTTATATTTTTCTGCGAGTTTAATATTTCATTTTGATTTTTCATTCTCCATTTTTATTGAGATGCAATTTATCTAATTATTATGTAAATTACCTATTAATTACAAATCAATTTCTAAGCAATTTATTTCACCACTACATTCATTATTCGGCATAGCATAAACACATGGTTATTTACAAACTTTTGAAAAATATTTGTGACCTGTGCTGAGTAACAAAAATATTGCGTAGTTCCCATCCTTTATTCCATCATTCGATTTTAGCCAAAGAATTGCGATGCCATCAAAAACAACTTAAGTAGAAAATTTGAAATACAACAAAGCGTAATACGAAAAATAAAGCCATGCTAAAGTACTTTTTGCCTCGTTTGCATAAATATCGACTCTTCCACGAATTACTTGCAAATTGCTCAGTTAAACTCAGATTACAGAGATGTTTCTTTTATCCTCTTCAGATTGCGTTCTAAGATTTCGTGATATATTTAAAACGTCTACCAATTTTCCCACATTTTTTCTTGAAATCAGAAAGATCTTGTTTTCAAAAAGAGGAAAAAATTGTGACAGATAATTTGTTTTATTACAGGAATCGTTAATCGTTAGATTTGTATATTTAGTTGGTTTATGTCTAAGTTTATAATTTATTTATTTCAGAACTAATATATATATATATATATATATTGTTATTAT
>NC_092205.1:55918938-55985565 GCF_043381705.1 Parasteatoda tepidariorum
CAAAGCAAAATAGTGGACGGAAGGAGAAGCTGAGTGAAAGAGACCGACGGGTATTGAAGCGGATTGTAATGTCTAAAAAGAAAACAACTGCAGCCAAAGTGACCGCAGAGCTCAATCAGCATCTGGATTCTCCAGTGTCAACAATTACAGTTAGGAGATACCTTCATAAAGAGAACATTTACGGCCATATTAGTAAAGGATTCCTTCAAAATCTAGGGTGTTTTCATTATTTTGATAACCACCTGTATATAAATACACATATATATATACACACATATATAGATACACACACATAGATACATATATGCACATATATATACACACATATATATATACACATATATATATACACACATATATGTACTCCGAAGAGCCATTACACTATGACCACCCTCCATCTATATTTTATAACAATGGGCTCGCCCAGGTTTTCATGGTTTCTCGCCCAGGAACAATGTTTTCATGGGACACATTAGTACCCATAATCCTCATAGAACAATCCCTGGCATCTGTAAGCTACTTGAACATAGTTGCAGACCAGGCTCATCCATTCATGGCAACAGTTTTTCCTGCGTGGGATGGTGTTTACCAACAGGATAATGCGCCATGTCATAAGGGTTGAATCGTCGAGGAACATTCCAGTGACTTTCAAGTCATGTCTTGGCCCCCAAATTCACCTGACCTTAATTAAATAGAGCATTTGTGGTTCTACTTGGAAAACCAAATTCGTGCTGCCACGCTACCCTCTCGCAATGTGTGAGAATTGCAGGACCAGTTGGTGAACGCTTTGTACCAGATACCTCAGACTATCTATCAGCACCTTGCAGAATCAATGCCATAGCGGGTGCTAGCAGTTTTGAGGGCTAATGGTGGTCCTGGGACCAATTATTTATAGGGTGGTCATAATGTAATGGCTTTTCGTTGTATTTATATATATAGATATATTACAATATTACAGTAGGAAACAGTAACGAATGATGAATATTCAAAAAATCTAGGTAAAGTTTGATATCTGTATAAACGTCATATTGGTATTATATAACAAATTTATTTTATCAATTGTTATTCTTGCAAAGATAATTTGTTTCCTATTTATCAATTTATGAAAATTAATTATTCTGCATAAAATATATTCCGCAATTTTTAGAGAGATAAAAATTTACACTCATTAAATAGCTTCCATTTATGTTCCAAAACTCTTTCAGTAAAACAAGTTCAGTGTTACAAAATAAAAGAAGCGTTCTTATATGTATTTTTTTATTCGTCAAGGTAGCATTGTTAAATTTAAAAAAAAACACATAGTTTTTGTTCTCGAAAAAACTTTATTTTGAGTAAAGTTTGAGAAGTTTTCTTGACAGTTTGAGTTCACCAAAGCGAATCTCGTTCCTTTTTGTATAATTTTTTTTTCTGACTTTTTATTTGTTTTGTCAAAGTGTGACAATATTTTTTTCTCATTTGTTATCTCAAAAATATTGCAAATAACAACAAATAACGTGAGATAAAATTCTTTCGCTTGGAATTCAAGAAGAAAAAAAACATATGATATTGCAATTTTTTGTTAATTATTTTGGTAGTGTGATTAATATTTGATTTATTGAATTTTGCATAATTAGAAGTGTAAAAAAGTGAAATAATACTGCGTGTTTTTTTGAAACATTTAACAGATAAGGTTTTTATTAAATTTTTTAAAAAAAATTCGTGTTTTTACTGAAAAAGTAATTAAAGAATTTAGCTTTTTGCTTTACAAATTGTATAACTTTGATAAATATGATAACATTTCACAGTTTCACGAATTGGAAAAAATACATTGTAGGGTCTAAAACAGGATCGACTGGATTTACAAGCAAAGAAAAATGATTGAAATATTGTATTTTTAAGTGATTCAATAACAAACGTAAGGATTGAATTTATATACGAATACACAAACCAATAAATGGCTGAATTAACGATAAATTAACAAAACAATGAACTTTATTAAATCTATTAACACAATGTAAATGGTTAAAAGGGAAGACTGAGTTTGTCATTTAGTCAATCATAATTTAAATTATGAAATGTAATTTTTCTCCTCAAAAAAGAATGAATGACAAATTTTATAAATTATTTTACTTATTGAGCAGTTAAAAAGTTAACACGTATAAAAAAAAGCATTTTATGAAGTATTTTGAAATTCATATCTTTCAAATTTATTTCTATTGGTATAGGATTAAAGAAAAGACGGAAGCTATCTGCAAAAAGTTAATATTTTTATTTTTCCCTTGATGAACATCAGGCAAAAATCCCTGCACTAGTATTAAGAAGAAGGGTAGTTACAACTAAACTCATTAATTATGTTGCTTTATATTTTCATATTTCTGCTTACTTTCCTATATGATTATCATGTGAATATGCATTCATTTGTGAATAAAAGTAATAATCAACAGCAACATTAAGGATAGTTTGTTGTTGTATTGGTGAGGAACTTTTGCCATTTTCATTTGCAACCCAAAGAAAGGACAAGTACCCATTTTCGCTTAGTAAAGTCCTCGTTAAAATCAAACGTTTACTTATTTTATTTATCGATATTTGTTTTTACAAATTAAAAAGCTTTTACTTTAAGAGGTTCAGTCCTAAAATTTGTGATATTTTATTTTAAAACACATTTACTTCCTCCAACTCGACAATTTGGTAAACAATAAGTAACAGACTGTTCGAAACATCCTATTTCGAGCTAAACATCCTATATCCCAACATAAATCGGACACGTTGTTTACTGGAATTGCTACTTTTGCTAATGTATTTCATTACACAAGAGAGTATGAGATTGTACAGGATGCATTGTTTTCGTTAAAATATACGTTTAGCGGGGGGGAAATCATTAAGCGAACGCGGATTCTTACTTTCGAACAGCAGTTAGGATAATCTTTCTTTTAATGCCCTCAACTGTTTCCTTAATGCCGTATTGAAAATTGCTTATAGCACATAGTCAAAATATTAAACTATTATTTTGAGTTTCTGAAAACTAGCATAATAAAATGTGATTTAAGTTCTAAAAAGTTTGATAATTTGCATAACTTATATTTTTTCATCGTAAGCAATATAGTTTTTTTATTCATTTATTTTTTTAAAAATATTAGTTACGATTAAAAACATTTTCTATTTGAGATACTTTAATTTATCGTCACGAATTCAATACATTAAATTCCTTCGTAGAAAAACATTACAGTATCAAAAATATTTATTTGTTTGTAATTAGGGTTTGCAATGCTTTATGATGACTGTAATTTCATATCCCTTTAAGTTTAAGGGCAGGAATTTGATTAATTATAAAAAAATATTATTGAACTCTTTAAAATTTTTGTTTACATTTTCCTAGCTGAACAATATTTAATTTTTTAATCAATCAAATCTGGTTCATACAATTTTTCTTAAATGAGAATATAAACTATAATACTCTTAGCCATAAAAAGCAATTTTATTTGCTTCTTAGTAACATTATAACTTGTCTGAATATTTTGATTATTCTATTTAAAAGAATTTCGCTAGACAGAAATAATTATCTATACAATGTGCAAAATATAGTTGAAAAGTGTTTTATAATGATTATATGATTTCATATGTAGTGATAGCATTTAAAGTATAATGGATTAGCTATTAGTTAAACACTTCAAGGCAATTTTGCAATACGTATGGAGTCTTAATACTTGAAATTGGTATATTAAATTAATGGACCACTTTCACTTTGTGTTACTTAGTTTCTTTTTTACTTTTTATCGAATCGAAATAATCTGGAGAAAAAAAGTTTACGAATCTGTGTTTTTTACGAAAATGAAATTATTATCTCGTAATTACGTGAAAATGCTTTCTTATACATTAGAGAGATTGATTTTTAAACTCAATTTAATAACATTATTTAAACACACTTTATTGTAAATTCAAACGAAAAATATTCGTAATTAGAACAAGCACTATATATTAAAATTTCGCAGTAAAATTACTGCCAATTTATAAAAAAATTATTTTTAGTTATTATTTCGCTGATTAAATACAAAACACAATGTTCTACCAATAAACACTGCGAAAATTTCCGGATTAAATTACAGTAAAACTTACCGGCATTCAGGATGGCAATACTTTTACCGCAGGAACCATTTTAACCGGATCATATTACGGAACAAAAAATCTAATATACCTTATTTTTTAGAGTAATAATTACCGCGAAATCACTGAATCACTTTAATTAAATGAATACTACTGTAAAAATTAAGGAATAATATTTTAAGGTAAAAATGAACTTTATGATGAAATGGATATTACGGATGATGCATCCAAATTGCCGGTACTTTATACCGTTATTTGAACCTGAATTTTTTGTGTGTACTAACTAGAAAATTGCTAGTACACACAAAAAATATAAATTGTTCAGTAAAGTGTTGTATTGCTCATTGTACTAACTAAAATATATTAAATATGGGCTATTTTGTGCATGAGCTATTATTTGGTTTTAAATGTTACTGGATCATAAGTAGCGAATCATAACTTTGTTAATTGTCAGGTAAAACTTATCTTTACCTGTTCATAACATAGAGTTAGGAATACTCGGACTTCGGGTTATTCGGGCGAGCATACGTATGTGACATATCGTTCATATCTAGCTCAACGTCAGTGCTTAAGCGATCACAGATATTTAATTGAGTATAATTTGATGACAATTAGGTAACACAGAATTTTGTCATTTTCTACGTTATTTGTCAACATTTAGATAGATGCGAATTTAATTCGCTGCTTGACCTATATTGATTTTCAAAGTCAATCATAAACTCTGAAGTAAGTGCAAGAGAGTGGACTCTAAATAATTTTGATAAGCATAAGATATTATGAGGCTCTGTCTCATAGCTCTTTAATACCCTTCTCATGTTGTATTATATCTCATCTTACATAATCATGCAATATCTCATATTCAATAATCATATAATATACCATATTAAATGTGGCCAACGGTATGATGCCATATATATAATGGTGTAACAGTAAATATTTGGGTAGTAATCTAAGTTCTTTTTCGTAGTCTAAATATTCAGTATCAAATGGCTTTGCACAAACTTTTTTAACAACTTTTAACTATTTCATTATTTATTTATTTTTTAAAAAACAAACTTGAAACTCGTTGACATGAAATAAATATAAATATAAACATTTTCAAAAATACATTTTCTAAACTGATACCCCATGTGCCTCTTTAAAAATTAAAGAAAAACACTGTTAAATATAGTAATTCATAGGACCTTTTATAAATGTCTGGACTTGAAAAAATATGAGATTATTGTTACTTTTATATAAATAAATCAATAAGTAGTATCAATTGTTATCAATTATTTAGTAGTAGTTTTTCAACTTCATCAAAAAATTTACCACTAATTGATTGATAAACACTGAAGAGCCATTACATTGTGACCACCCTGCCTATAACATGTAGGACCACCTTTAGCCCTCAAAACTGTTAGCATCCGCCGTGACATTGATTCCACAAGGTGCTGATAGGTAGTCTGAGGTATCTGGTACCAAGCGCTCACCAACTGGTCCTGCAATTCGCTCACATTGCGAGGGGGTAGCGTGGCAGCACGAATTCGGTTTTCCAAGTAGGACCACTAATGCTCTATTGGATTAAGGTCAGGTGAATTTGGGGACCATGACGTGACTTGAAAGTCGCTGGAATGTTCCTCGAACCAATCCATGATGATTCGACCCTTATGACATGGTGCATTATCCTATTGATAAACACCAAACCCCGCAGGAAAAACTGTTGCCATGAATGGGCGAACCTGGTCTGTAACAATGTTCAAGTAGCTTACAGACGTCAGGGATTGTTCTATGAGGATTATGGGTCCTAATGTGCCCCATGAAAACATTGTTCCTGGGCGAGAAACCATGAAAGCCTGGGCGAGCCCATTGTTATAGATGGAGGGTGGTCATAATGTAATGGCTCTTCNGTTGATTTCTCAATATATATACTTATATATATATATTTTCGATGTAGAGTGAGAGGGAGGAAAAGAAACAAATAAAGTCTTTTTCCTTTATCTCAAGAAACCTAATTAATAAATTATTTACGAATTTAAGATTAAGAACAAAGAAGAACAAACTTTATTCAGTAACGATATTCTCAATATTTTACTTACAAGTACTGAAGAGAGAAAATGTCATTTTATTTTATCGTTATCTTCTTCCTTGCTTGTATAAAACTAAGTTTCCAAATTATCTACTATCACGTGAGGAAAATTGAGTAATTTATTTTTGCTACAGTCTTTCCCTGTTTTAATCATGCAGTTTTGGCGGAAAAAAAATGTGTTTTCAAATATTAATGGTGATGAAGCTTCAAACATGGATAATTTCCCTACCTCATTCCTAACCATACGAAATTGAGAATTACTGTCGGATAATGAAGGAAAAAAAAACTGTCTGTGATATAACGTGAAAATTAAAAGTTTCAGGAAAAGTATCAATGAAAGCTTCGTGAGTACGGTTCAAAGAAATAGTTCATTATGCTTGGAGTTATTTTAATACTCCTAATGTATCTCATCTTAGATCTCTAAGTGACTTTAAAGTTTGTTTTAGATAAGATAGTATTTCTAGAAAGCGATCGAAATTTCTTTTCATTTTAAGGGTACTGTAGGATTATATGTAATTAAATTATGGAATAAAAATGAAAGTCTTAAAAGCAAGCTTAATGAAGTAGCTGAATTTAATTAATGCCTTTCAAGGAAAAGTGCTGTTTCATGTAATTGCACTTAGTTCAATATCTTAAGGAAAGTGAAGTATAAAAATGTAATGATAAAGATTTGCATATCTTAATAATCTAATTTTTAAAACTATTTTTAATTTTAGTAATATATTTGAATAGTTATATGAATGAGTTGATCTATTAATTAATAAGGGCTAATCTTAAAATATTTTTAATTAAATAAAACTTTTTATAAGGAAGTAAATTGTATTTTTGATCTGAAAATTTTCAAAATAAATAAAGATTATAATATTTTTTCAAATATTTATCCATTAAAAATATATGACATTTAATTACAAATTTTTTCGTGCTTTTTAAGAATTATTGGAGTTATTTTGAATTTTTACATAAGATAACGATATGGTATTAGTAATATTCTACTGTCTATAGGAAAATGTAACCCATATGAGTTTAGTCTATACATATTTAGATACCGTTTGAAAGTTTTGATTCAATTTAAAAATAGTATTAATATGAATTCAAATCGAAGCTTGAAATATCGTTAACAGTACATATTTGAATAATTTTTATAAAGATCGTGGATTAAAAGCAGGTGAAAATGAATGGTAAAATTTTCATATCTGTTTTTCAGGGGTATATTACTCAAACGCCCCTCGTCAGACTTGGTAAAGACACGTTTTTTCAAAGTAAATGTGATGTGGAGAATTTTATTTATTAATGAATGTAATTGAAAAGGAAGAACTAATTGTATTTATTAATAAATGTATTTGTTCTCCCGCTTTAATTACACTCACTGATGAAGGTAATTAAGTAGAAAGAATTTTAATTTTATTTTATAAATAAACATTGTTATGTCTTGGTTCTTTAATACAAAAATTTCCTATCTAACTAGCATGTGACAGTTTAAACTTTTTCCCGTAAGAGCAATTGAAAATTACTGAAACAAATTTGTGCAGTGTGCAAAAAAAAACGAACTACCCTGGGTCACTTTTGATCTAATGATCGGATCTTCACATCTTAAGACTTAATCTTAATGGTTCGAAGTTAAATATTCAATTTGATTATTAATTATTGTAGACGATATTTTTTTAAGTTTCAAAATCAGACACAAAAGCATACTTTCTTTGAATAAACATGCCTTTTTTAGATGAATTAATATTTCTGATCCCCAAAATATAAGGGGTAGCCGCAATCTAAGAAATATAGTCCCCATAGTTTTATCAGGAGAGCGATCGAAAGTTTGGACCCTTTAATGTTAATTTTAGTTTTTGCATATTTCGCTATATCTCGAGAAATTTTAAGTGAATTAAAAAATTTGTGAACACAATTATAAAATTCGTTTATTCAAAGATAATTCCATGCAAAAAATAACTTTCAGGAAATATTTACTATTTTTTATTATTTTATTTAATAACAGCCGAAAAAGAACAGTGCAAAATTTGAGCGGAGTTCGTTGAGTAGTTCTCAGAAGTCGAATAGTAAAGGATTCATATATTTAAAAGTTGATTTCTCAGGAACTATTCGACGAATTGCACAAAAGATTTGTATTTTGCCATTACATACGTTAAAATTACGCAAAATATTGTATGCATTACAAATCAAGCATTTTTCGGCTCTTATTAAATTAAATAATAAAAAAATAGTATAAAATTACTAAAAAATATAAATACTTACGTAATATATAATTACTATAAAAATAATATATGCTTAATTTTCTGCATGGAATTTTCTTTGAATTAACGAATTTTATAATTGTGTGCAAAAGGTTTTCAATTCGCATAAAAAGATCTTTAGACAATATATAATATTTACGAGATAATATATAGAAATAAGTTAAAAGGAATTACATTAAGAAGTTACATTAAGGGGTCCAGGGGGATGGCTATCATGACCAAACTTTGTTGACCATATTGCCTAGATTTCGGCTACCCTCTATATTTTGGGGGTCAAAAATCCAAACCGGTCGCAAAAAATTCCGTTAAGAGAAGGTATGTTCGTATGTCTGATTTTGTTACTTAAAATATCATCTGCACTAATTAATTAGCATATTTAAGGTCACCCCTTCAAACCATTAAGATTGAGTGCTGGAATATGAAGATCCAATCATTAAATCAAAAGTTATTCAAAGTGGTCCTTTCTTTTCTGGCTCACTGAAACATGAATGAGAATTGCAGAAAAACATGCTTCACCAACTGAGAGAAAAGTATGGTAAACACTGACAGAATATATGATAGCATTTACCGTCTTTCTACCTCTAAAATTAAAAATAAAGTATGGTTTTATAGTGTGTTATAATATTTGGTAATTTTATCATATCTCAGAGCATGGCATAAGAACCACTTATTTAATTAAATTTACTTTTCAGTTTTTTTAATTTTTTTTACTATATATATAGTAATAAGAACTATAAATTTTTAAACCAGAATTTCCGCTAAACCTTTACCATATGAAAAATACCTAATCAATGGTTTCAATATTGTATATTTTTTTATGAAATTAATCAGAATTTATTTATATTTTTTTATTTATACCAGAAATGTCATCACAAGAAATATGATGATTTTACCAAACTTTTTTCTCTGTGATTAGTAAATAAAATCATTTTGAGTTTGTTCTCGACAAATATTCAAAAAATAACATTCACGTAAGTTCTGTTTACGTATTACGTTGTACGTATACGTTATGCGTAATACGTAAATAATATTAAGTTACACAGAATTTACTTGATGTTTCCTTACGAGTTCTAAAATCTTGCAGAAGAAGCTCATTAGTTTTTTGCTCTCCATCAAGTCTAATAAGTTTAGAGCTGAACAGCATGTTTCTCCTTAAATCACATGTATTAGCCGAATTGTATTTATTACCATTTTTTATTGCCATATCTGTCGACCACTGCAGCCAAGTGTATTAAATGATTCAAAAATTTAAATGAAAGGGTTTAAAAATAATTACACGAGAACACATATTGCTACACTTTAGGTTGTAAAGAAAAGTGTTTTCTACGACATTTCAAAAACGATTTTGCGAATTATAAATATTTCGAACCTAAAGCAGCTTGCTTTTACTCATTTCAGCTAGTACCTAAAACAGTTTGTGAAAGACAACAAACTTCTTGAAGTTATAAGAATTAATCTAAAAGTACAAGAATTTATCTAAAAGTATAAGAATTTATTTAAAAGTATAAAAATAAATTTAAAAGCATAAGAATTAATTACATTTAGCAGGAAAATACACTGAGAATTTATGTTAATTTGGAAGAAAGTAGAAAATTCTTTAATTGTCTCCTTAATTAAGACCATATATTTCTTACGCATGGTTGCATCATTAAATAGATTGAGGAACGAATCGTTATAGAGTGATTTGTGATCAAAGGAAGTAGAATCGATTCATGGTTTCAAAGAAGACAACGAATCTCTGTCGATTTAATTCACTTTTTTGACAGAAATGCAACTCGTTGATATTGATCCATGCCCTTTCAGACTAGTGCCTTAAAATAAATAAGTATCTAATAAAACTAAAGATTGATATTTTTAATTAGCATTAAATATATTCAGTCTTAATTTATTCTTCTGTAAACGCATTGAATTTTCTTTTACGTTAAATTATCTTACACTTTCATATTTAGTTCAATAACTATCGACTTTTGTCAAACGCAATATATATGCAAGCATCATTAACATTTCCATGCACACAAAAACACTACTTAAAATTCCTTAATCACAACTCTTCAATTTTGCAAACTATATAACTTAGCATTACCGAATCTCTAAGTTTCTGCCAAAATATTTTAAGGTATTAAGTCACGCTAGCAAATCATTTCACGACATAATTTGAGTGAACAGTTATGAAAGCGAAAAGCAATATTTTTGGTCATAGGTAAGCACTAGGGAAGAAGGATTAACCATCGCATTTCAGGTTAGAAAGGCACTTTGCGGATTAGTGCCGAAAATCAAGCCATTTAAATGACTTCAGGTTCCCGTTGGAGAATTTAAGGGCAGAATATGTTCTCAAGGAATAAATTGTTTCGAAAGCAGAAGTGCTGTTTCGTGACTACCGTAACAATTAGTTTAAAGTAGAAGAGTAATTTTAGCAGCTAATCACCGAAATGTTCCACGTAGAATATTGCTAAACTGTAGTAACAAAAGCTTTAACCTTTTATTCTTTTAAAAGAAAATGTGTAGGAAAAACGTTTTAAAGTTTGCATGTTTATTTGTCGTTAATGTAATACAGAATATTGCAAAGATGTGTTGCTAAATCATTTCAATATTTAGGTGCATTGAGGTACAATTAGGGGTACAAAACTGTAGTAATAAAAGCTTTTTCATTTTATTCTTTTAAGAGAAAATGCGCACGAAAAACGCTTTGATATTTGCATGTTTATTTATTGTTAATGTAATACAGAATATTGCAAAGATGCCTTGTCAAATTATTTCAATACTTATTGAGGGGGCCGGGATAGCCTGGTCGGTAGGGCGCTGGGCCCATATCCAAGAGGTCGTGGGTTCGATCCTCGCCGGCCGAAGACTCCCCGTGTAGTAAATGGTGACTGATGCACGTTAAATCTGTCGAGTCTCAAAGTCCTCCATGTTCCCACAACAAATCAATACCTCTGGGGGTACTGATCCAGGAGTTTCCTTGTCTTCTGGATTGGTTCAAAATTGCAAGGCTACGGAGTTGAACATTAGTAGTCGTAAACCCATGAAATTGGGTCGGCTGTTCAACGACGGTTATAAAATAAAATACTTATTGAGGTACAATTAGGTGTACAAAACTGTAAAAGCAAAAGATTTTTTTATGCTGTTAAAATATTCTACTACTTAAGTGTATTTTAATATACTTAAGGTATCAAAAATATTTATGTATATATCTTTGTCATTAAAAATCAGTTCTTTTTAATAGCCAATACGGAGTTCAATACTTAGGCGTGACAGTATAGTTAGTCTTTCTCAGAGAAGTAATTCATTGTAACTAACATCAATTCATTAAATCATTAAACATTTTGGTGTACATGGTGAATGAAATTCTGGTAAAATTACCGTACATTACGTAATAGAAGAGATATTTAATAATTTGTTCCATAAAAGGCAAAATTAGTAGTGGATGAAAAACCGTTCATTTTATTTAAATTTAGTGAAATGGTGATGAAACTGCATGTGGGGCAGGAAGTAAAATATTAGTCCTTAAACAGTATGAATTAACCAACAATCTAAAGTTAAACATTTGAGAAAATATTTTTTTGCTTTTAAAGTGTTTTCATGAAAAAGAACAGAAATATTACTCGAACTTTCTTCAATATATTTTCTGAAAATTTTCGAACTTTATACTGTCGAAATTCCGGATCAAATTAGGGAATTAAATATTTGATTTACCGTAATTTTTATAGTAATAATTACCGTAAAATCAATTAATCACTCTAATTAAAAATGAATGTTACTGTAAAAATTATATTACAATACTTCACCGTAAAAATTGATTTTACGGTGCCGGTACTTTATACTGTAACTTAATCTAAAATTATTTACATTGCAAATATTATTAAAATCTAAATGATATCAGCTTAAAACAATTCTAAAGTCCAATATTTTTTTATTTTTCAATTTTAAGTTTTCTATAAAAAATTAGTAACATTTTCATCTAATTTATTCTCATAGAAAATTAATCTGTAGCTAAACTCAATACAGAAAATGGAAAGGGAAAGGTATTCAACTCTGCGCAATTTCATTTTTCAAAATTCAAAGGGATTTCATAAAAAATATAGCAACATTTTCATCTTATTTATTTTTAGAGAAAATTAATCTATAACTAGACTCAATGTAGAAAATGGAAAAAGAAATGGATTTAATTCTACACAATTTCATTTCTCAAAATTAGTAACATTTTCATTTAATTTATTATCGCAGAAAATTAATTTATATAACTAGACTCGATACAGAAAATAGGAAAAGAAACGGATTGAATTCTACCCAATTTCAATTCTCAAAATTAGTAACATCAAAAATTAGAAACATAGATTAATTTTTTATGTGAATAAATTAGATTAAATTCTACACAATTTCCTTTCTTAAAATTAGTAACATTTTCATTTAATTTATTATCGTAGAAAGTAAATCTATAACTATATTCAATACAGAAAATGGAAAATGAAAGGGATTCAATTCTACACAATATTCTTTCTTAAATTTAAAGAAGCACTTTAAGAAATATATATCACCCAAGCCTTACCACTTTAATTAAAATTACGTAAAATCCACTTTATTAATCTACGAAAGATAAAGCACTATAAAAAATTAAATCCAAATCAAGGAAAGAAAACACTTTTCCACTTCCAACAAACAAAGTCAATACCAGCATGAATTTTGAATTGTAGACACTGGGAAATAGAAATTGTAGATACGTTGAGCACAAATCCTTCACCATTTTCACTTAAATCATTTCAAAGAGAGTATATCCTTTATCTTCTTTGATAGATCCCTAACCTATTGGATTTTCGCAAATACAAAGTGTTTCATATGTTACTCTTAGTAGACACTTAAAGTGTTTTCAGAAAAGTCGTAAGAATTTATATCAATAGAATCCATCATTCAGCTCCCTATCTGGAGGAAGTGTATTTTATCATGATCGTATCATTG
The DNA here is from genome assembly GCF_043381705.1 of Parasteatoda tepidariorum. Lineage (NCBI taxonomy): Eukaryota > Metazoa > Arthropoda > Arachnida > Araneae > Theridiidae > Parasteatoda > Parasteatoda tepidariorum. The sequence continues at coordinate 55,932,286 of NC_092205.1, forward strand.
AGGATGGAGGGACGATTTATCACGTCTAAGGTTATTCCATTCCCCAATAACCAGAAGCTTTCTGACAAAAAGAAATCGTTTTCTCATTACTTCCAGATATATTTGCTTATAAGTATGTTTTATTGTTAGTGAACGATTGTCTTATATCTTGAAAAGTATTAGAAATTTGTTGGTTTTTTCTTTAAAAACAGAATCGAAATAAAGTGTAGGAAAAGTAATAAAGCTTTTGGGAGATTACATGACTGAAAAAACAGAAAATTTATATTTTAATAGTGATTTTATCGCAGGGAAAGAAATGGCATAGGGTATTCTTCATTTTAAGAGAAAGATGCAATGGTGGAGGAAAGAAAATATTTGGTACTTAGAGTACAGTTCATCGCTTTCATATTCTCTTTCAATTTCTAAAATATTTGATGTTAGAATTTGAAAGAGTTGTGTCTTTAGTCGATAGCGTGTTTAAAAAACGTATTTTTGCTTAAGTTCGTAAACTGGTTGGTTAATGTATTAAATATATTTCTATACATTATTATATCTCACTTCAATGATTGCTATAAATCAGTGTTAAATATTAAAATATTCTGGTGTAAGTGAGAAATATTTCAAGGATTGCATTTTTTTTCTTATAACACTCTAATTTATTTCTAATAATTTTATTATTAGAAAAGTTATACATTTATTTTAATATCAGCCATATTTTGTAAGACGAAGCGAAAAATTTAAAGTAACAAAATGGTATTTCAAATTATTTTGCGATTTTGATTTATTATTTAAAATTAATTTTTAACTGAATAGATTAAAGAATTTAAAATTTCTAAGGATAATAAAATTAATAATAGTTTTCAGTAGCAATAATGATAGATTCAGAGATTTCTCATTGACATATTTATAATTTATAATCATTCATAGATTTATTTAATGCAGAATATAAATGAAAGAAAAATGTGCATTTGTTTCTCACATGCTCTAAGAAACAATTTCCATATTCAATATTTATAGCCTCATAATTATGCAAATCTTTAACAAGCAAAATTTTCAATTCATAAAGTTTTATTTTATGAAGAAAAAATTATGTTCTATTTCAAATATCCTATTTTGAAAAATTACAAAAATCAAAAAAATCTGCTAAAATTATCAAACTGAATGATAATGACATTTCTGATAAAAAAAATTCTGACTTTAAATCCAAAATACACGTTGATTGAATTATTCTTTTTGTAAATTTACCGTTTTACCAGAAATTTTGGTTTCAAAATTATAGCTCTTATTATGACCACACATAATAGCAAAAAATATAAAACTTTAAAGTATATTTAATCGAATAAATGTATAGATGATATGATAATATGATAAGGTATAGAATGACATGGTATATGATATGGTATAATATGATATGATAATGTATACAATGATATTTTTTGTTTATATTTCCAAAATCATCACCAAAGCGCATTGATAAAAATTACCGAACTTTCTGCTGTTCTTATAGAGCCACAAAAGTGATAAATTTTATCATATTTTGGTAGTTTTGAGCACATTGTATTTCTCAGTGTACGCAAGTAACATTTTAATTAATTACAACGATTAAAAAAGCGTCTTTTGAAAAGTAGCTAGAAAACAATTTTCTGCCCGAACTGCTCACTTTAGTATCTAGAATTTAAAATAATACAAACTAGAAAAATAGTTCAAACTATGCCATGTATTCAATCAATAGGCCAAGTAGAAATTTTAGAATACTGGAATTCGTAATTTGTTCGAATCTAACGATTAGTATCAGGTACAGTGTAGTAAACTGCTTCAATGTAGCATACAAGTGCAATGATAATGCCAAAATTAGATAATGTCATTCATCATCATGTCTGCATTGCTCAAGGTACTCACAATATTTAGCCATGGGTGAGAATGAGAAATTATTAAAATTAATTCATTTGTTACTGCGCAAGTCAATTTAAATTGTGTAGGATATATTAATATAATTTTTCTCTTCTTATCTCTATACATTAAAAACTAAGAGTTTTTAATCCCCGGTTCCAATTCTTATTTTTAGTCCTTAGTTTAGTACATACAATTAAATAAAAGTTAAGGATGAAGAAATTAAAGTAAATATTTGCAAAAATGTTGTTTATCTTTCACAAATATGGGCTATAAATATTTAGATTCTCAATAGTTCCTTGCATAAAAATATGTGAATAAATTCTTTTAAGTAGCCGTCAATTACTTTAAAACTTTTCTTCTTTGTATTTATTTATTTAAAGTCATTTTGAAGTCAAAGAAAAAAATTGTCTCGTGAATATTTAATTAGCAAAAAGTCTATTATTATATCATAATAACTGTTGCAGATTTTATCTTGATTTGAAGTCTCTTTGGAGTCTTTTGAAATACTAAATACATTTTTTACCAGCTGGAAACTAATTATAAACGCATTATTAAAGTCAAAAGCTGTGTTTTCTTGTTTTTTTTTCCTTTTGAAAGTTATAAATAATAGAATAATTATAAAATTTAATTAAGGCACACATCATTAAGAATCAAATTAAATGTCTCTGATTAAAGATTTGAGTCATTCAAGATATCCGGCAGGTTAAAAATCGTCTGTTTCGATGAAAATTACTTTTTTTATTGTCTATGCTTAAAGTTTTACTTTCTTAAATCTCTTTAAATATTTGTTCTCCGATATTTAAAATCGAAGTTATGGTTGTTTTTACGCATGCTGACGGACGAAATTGAATGGCAATTAAATACTTAATGGATTTTCAGAGAAAGGTTGATTTTTAGAAAATCTCTACGCTAACACATATTAAAAAAATAATTATTGCAGAATTCTTTGAAACTTCGTACGCAAATTTTGCATATTGTTAGTTTATGTTTTGAATTAAAAGCTAAGGTTTAAGTTTGAATATATTTTTTTTTATCCTGCTTTAAGTACGAATGTTTAGAATTTTTCTTAAGAAACGGAACATCGAACAATAGTCTTCGTTCAATTTCATTGTGTATTTAAATTTTTCTCAAAGATTTTAGTTCGAAACACATGTAATCATATTACTGATATAGAAAAAATAATACTTTTATATTTATGCATTACAAAGCGAAAAAATATTTTATGCATTCTTGAGGTTTTTCTTTAGCTTGATAATTTGCTTACCAAATGCTTTTGCTTAAAAATAATTTGCTTACCTGCTTACCAAAATAATAAAATTAAAATTATAATAAAGGCTATTTTCAAAAAAAATATTCCCTGTCGAATATTTTTAAGCCGTTCTTTAACTGAATGTTTTTGCAGACAAAAATAGCAGAAATTAGAAGAGAAATATTAGAGAAAAATTTCTCGAGAAACTTGTTCATAAATGCTTCATCTGCTCAATTTTAAATGTAAATTATTGTTTTTCTTATCAAACTGCATTATTTTGCATCTATCATACACTCACAATCATTATGCTAACACGAGGAAAACGTATTTATAAAACAAAACTGCGTAAAAAATTTTTACATTTAAATTATGTTGGTACTTAGATATTTTTGTCTATTGTGCCACTTTTATTTACTGACAAGCCTAGTTTAAGGCAAAGGGGTGCACTTTTTCTTGTTTTTCTGTTTCACGCATACGTCACATCCCGTTTTACAAGTAGGACACATTTACACACCATCCATCCATCTGCAGATAGTAATTTTGACTTGAACCGGAGCACAATCAATCTCTGATCCAGTACCTTCAGAAGCATCGATTTGTTATGAGAACTTGGAGGACTTAATGACCCCGACAGGTCTAGCTTGTATCAGAGACCATTCTGTACACGGTGAGTCTTTGGTTGGTGGGGATCGAACTCACAACCTCTTGGACATGGATCCAATGCTCTCTGTGATGGACTTACGGAAGTCAGCTTCTATGGCCACCTATTACGTTGCAAAAAATCTCCATAGATCCGATCAGGCTGTTTCCGAAAAGAGAGGATCGACTTCATATTAATATATGCTTCAGGTCAGGATATTCCGACTCCATACCATTGAGTGTCTGGATGTTTTTGGAAAGAGGGTCTATGTAAAATTAAATCCATCGCAAAATCCAATTACAAAATTTTACGGGCAGTAATAACGAGGCAGACAGGAACCTCTTTCTTTAATATTATTAATGATGATACTTGGAGCTAATGGATCAATTCAATAAAATCCAGAAAACTCATTTAAAATAACTATCATTGCTAATTTTTAACATTTAAAAACTGGAGAGAAATCCCATCTATAAATTTAATTAATGAATTTTAAACAAACGTATGAGTCAGATCATATGAAGCTTTCACGAAAAATAGTTTATTAGACTTTTTTTTTACTTATAATTTTAGTTTTTTATTGCCCGAATAAACTAACCGAAAAAAGTTTTAAAATAATATTAGTTCTTTCAGAGTTATCAACAGTTAAAGTCTCACTATGCATTGCACTATAAAATAAGTTAAAACGAACCTGTTTTAAACATTCTGATATAATTACGCAATTTAAATACTGGCATAATATTTTTACTAATAAATTTAAATGTCCAAAATTATACATCGTTATAGTTTGGTAAACAATAAATAATTATTAATGAACCATTATTTTGCACAGAATATTATCATTTAATTCTCTAATAAATAGTAAGTAAGAAAGTTTGTTCAAAGAAAACAAATAAATAAAATGTTTCCCATGCCCAAAAGAGCATTATTCTCATCTTTTTAGACGATTTATTGCTTCAATGCACCTTGCATTGATATTTATCGCAAACGATTCAAGTAGCATCCTTAGAAAGTCCATCTTTTGTTTATGGTGGTGATAAAAAGAACATAAATAGCAATGAAATCCTCCCATTTCAGCATTCCCGAGACATTTGTCTTTAATCCAGAATTTTATTGCATTTAGCAGACTCGGCCTGCAAGACTATTTTCACTTCAGAACAAAGATCAAGTTCAGTGAGTCCAGAAGCGGAAATACATTTGCTTTGTTTGGTACCATGATTCAATTCTTATTGGTTTCATAATACTATATATATTTTATGAATCATGGTTACTTTATTTATTTTACGAAACTAATTGAAAAGCTTGTATCGTGTGCAGAAAGTATTAATTTTCATCATTATTCTTTTTGGTATTCTAATAATATCTTTCTGATATTCTTATCTAGTATTCTTATATTAGTATTCTTGTTGGTTTCTTAATATTATATATATTTTAAGAATGATATTTATTTTACGAAATGAATTAAAAACTTGTATCTTATCATATAGAATCTATTACTATTTGAGGAATAAAGCTTGTTTTTAGCTTTAAAGTACGCAAAAAATATTTCTTAAAATTTTCAACCTGTCATATATTTTAAACTAAATACAAAACTTTCTATAAATTGCTTAAAAATTCAATTTTATATTAGCAATATTTAATAAGATTTTGCTCATATATTTATATATCTTCCATGGGAACTTTAACTTTAACTGTGCTTAACAATTAGTTTTTTCTTTCATTTTAAATTAGCTTTGGGTGGATCGCTGTAAACAAATTTTTTTTCCATTAGCAATGTATGAATTTAAACTAAAGCGTAAATTAACATTACAGAGATAAAAGTATGTAACATATATGCTATTTAACCAAAATCGAACAGATAATTAATAATGCTTTTTAAACATTATTCACTATCAATCATTGAGCAACTTTTTTTCATCCTTTTTACTTTCTTTATCAATATATAGTTCTGGTAATTTAAAATTAAATCAATTAAGTTTTATTTTCTTAAAACAGGAGCTCTGTGCTTCCGAATTTGGAGTTGAAACAATTAATTCAACATGTGGCAGGACACACTTTACGTTCTGAGTTTACACCGAATCAACGATTGATTTGCAGTTTGAGAGATGTAAATATACCTTTGTTTGAGACAGAAGACAAAACTGGAGCCAAGATGGCTCAGGGGATAGAGCGTTCGCCTTCCAATGAGGTGAACCGGGTTCGAATTCCAGTCGATACGAATTTCGCATCCGGCTTGCACTGATCACAGTGCTGACATAAAATATCCTCAATGGAAGACGGATCATGGGTTAGAGTCCCCTTGCCGTCTGGTTAACCGTGTAAGGGGCTCGTGGTCTTCCTCTCCATGTAACGCAAATGTGGGGGTTAGATCCATCAAAAAGTCCTCCACGAAAGCAAATTTCTAAAAATATTCGATCCAGGAGTTCCCTTGTCTTCTGGATTAGGTTCAAAATTTCAAGGCTACGGAGTTCAACATTAGTAGTCGTAAACCCATAAGAACTGGGTTGGCTATTCAACGACGGGCATTAAGAAAAGAAGACAAAACTGGGCTATTTTTACACCTCATGCTGACACGCACTTAACCTCTTTCGGGAATGAAAGTTGTGAATCGAGATTTTCAGCAGGAAAAAAAATTGTATAAAATTTCAAAAATATTTTGCGCTACATCGATCAGAAAGAAAGGTAACAGTGAAAAAAAGGAGCTGAAATACTTTAATCATATACATACCAATGTTCTTCATCTACATAGTCTGTTTCTCAACAATATGCTAGAAACGTAACATCGCGTTAAAAAGACATATGCACTGCATATATCTTTTTTTCCACTGTCAGTGAAGGTATCACTCATTTCTTGATGAAACGAGTGATGAATGCTCGATGATGGTCGAATGTTCGATCCTTCAATCCTGGTTGCTGTCTAAACAACCGAGTTCTATACTCAGCTAGGTGAGCGTTAAATTTTTTAAGGTAAATGTTCTCGTTGGTTGTGGTCTAAAAGCGTGGAAGGAGAAAAAGGGGTACAATGCATAGCCTAGGTTGGATCATATATATGTACCTATGGTTTTAGTAGAAAAGCGTCATTAATTATGAGACTGACGCACTGCCTACTTCACAACCGAGGCATTAAGTTTTAAATATAGAACATGACCGGGGTTCGAGCCCCGGATCCAATTTCTAACTTTATATCACTTGACCTTAATGGCCACATTCCACTTGGCGAAGCATCATTAATTGACAAGATTTCATTTGCAAAAAATCCCAATAGTTTGGATAAAGCATCATATTTTATTTGACATGGTAATTTCAAGAATGTAGCATGCCACCTAACTAATGTGGAAAATTTAAACGGCCATAAGTGTATTTTATATTTTTCTACCTCTATATTGTTTCTTTAGTGCTTTAAGTATCAACACTAGTTTAAACATTGTACCTCAAATTACTGAAATAGTCTAGAATATTTCTCAAATTGTGCACTAGATTAGGCTACCTATTCAAAGCAACCACGACCCGACTAACAGAATTGTTCCTTGAAGAGTAGGTGTCCATTTTTAATGTGTCAGAAGAATCGTGCCCTTACAGGAGACACGATTCTGTCATAAAATCATAAATCTGATATTTATTAAAAAGTAACATATCTACCATGGATCTATCAAAAGCTCTTTCTTCAAAATACCTTTTATAAATAACAAGCAAATAAAATATACAAGTAATTCCTAAGCTCTTATGACTCACAATTTATTACGAAATTTGTAAGTTTTCTCCAGACAACAATCAATTGTTTTCCTGTTTCTTCTCGATCGAAATTAAGTTTTTATAAAAGGTACCTTGCAATAAACAGACTTTTATCTTTCTTTAAGTTTTATGGCTCAGAAAGTGGTCACATCGAAATAGAACCAGTTGTATGGGTTTCCGATAAATTTCATTTTTTTATATCTTCCAAAAGCTAACAGATGGTAGAAGTAATGACAGACTATCCGAAAAAGAGTACTTGTATGTTGTCTTTTATGACCGAAACTATAAAAATGACACTTTGATAAAGTACTTGTGATACTGCCTGGAATAATTTAATTGCGAATTCAGAAAAAAAAATAGATCTTTGAAAAGTAATGGCATTTATAATAAGCAGGATGGAATTTCGTTTAGGAATAATTGAAAAATAATTCAATACAAGGAATTCCTTTTTCACTTCAGAGTTTATTTTACTTATATTAAGCGTATAAAAAATCGTTCTGGGATATCAAGTTTTATCTAATATTTTTTTCCGTTTATTTTGTGGAAAGTATTGTCCTCAATATAAAATTTTGGAATAGTTTAAACTTTCAATCAATTGCATAAAGTCCTGAAAAACTTTGTTTTCTTCGTTACAAATCATTAGAAGTATTTTTTGTAAACTAAATATACCGTTTCAATCCTATGGATGATCGTTTATATTGAAATAAGACAAAAAAAGTCAAAACCTACAGTATTAAATCATTTGTTTCATTTTGCATTTCATTAATCTTACGAAATCCTCTCTGTAACTAATTTAATTGCAATTTCAATTGAAAAAGACATTATTTTTACTAGAAATACAAAATTAAATAATGAAAATAATTCCTAAAAAAAGCGCATGCATTAATTAATGTTTTAATATAGGCAATAGAAAAAATTCCTAGAAAACTTAAAATACTTAAAATGCTATTACTTTTCTCTCGCTTTCTCGAGTTACCCTTAAAACGGGCAGACAATATTAAATTTTATCTGAAGTGTATTTGGCCTTTATTGATAACAGCGCCAATTAATAAAAATATTATTAAATAAATTTCATTTTAAAATGCCTAATTTATTGGAAACGTACTGATAGTTGCTGCATAGTTTTTTTTCATCTTACGCGTAATATAATTTAGAGTATCTCAAAGCCAAAATGGGTTCCAACTACTTAAAATCAAGCTGATGTTTCACAACACCAAGAGACTAGGTTAGAACCAGGTGTATATTGAAGCAGCAAGATTTATTTTATACTGCTTGATGCAATGCTGCCTATATGTACTGTTGTTTTATACTACTTGGTGTAATGTTGTCAAAAAAGTAATATTGTTTTATACTACTTGATGTAGTTTTGTTATTCCATAACACTATAATGTATAGTTACTGTAAGATATGATACACATAAGAATCAGTAAAGTTAATTTTTCGTTATAATATAGTGTGAGAATCAATTATTTAGGATGCATAAATACAATAATTATTAAAATAAAATTAGTTTGTTAACCTAACATACACACAGCTTAGAGAGAATATTAATAGGAATTCAAAATAGGCCTAACAAAATCTGAACAATCGAAGTTAAGTATTATCAAATTATTTTATATAATTGACAGATTTATATAAACCTTCTTATGAAAACATAATTATCTCCACTACGCAACTAAAAACATACACATCTCTTATAACAGTTTAGATTATGAGTTTGTTAAATCAATCCAATGAAAAGACTTAAATTACCTGTCTTAAATTACAATCGACCACAATCAACATTTTTGATAAATCAAAAAAGAGGATTGAAACTTATTCAGCATTAAATAAGATATAATAAATTTGATACTTCAATCTAATGAACACATATTTCATCAGTACACAGTATGTAAACAAACCACCATCTTGATCCCCATATTGTCTTTTTCTTTGAAATTATCAAATTATTCTTCTATAAATTGCTAATAATGGCCCAAAAGCATTTGTTATACGCTTAAAAATAGCCTGCTCTCATTTTTCACTCGAATTTAAGTTTAAGTAAGCTATAAGTATTCTACAAATTTACGGAGCTCTGAAAAACACAAGCCACTTCACCAACGAACTGTTTCCATGAAGGAAGCAAAAAAAGATTTGAGATTACGTAAGCTTTATCATTTATTAGTGGTAAAATTGAACTACACCCACTAAAGTATGTAATAATGATTTGGTATTAACTAGATAAAAAGTAATCATTCACACAATTTTCAGTGCTTTTGAACAACAAATTTAGATAGGTTATACAGTGAACCACAGGTTGTACAGTGCACTGACCTCAATATTTGAACTTCGAGCGTAATTTTTAAAAGATAGTTTTAGTTCTTTGACAAAGTCTCTATAATTCTTTTAAATTTTTATAAAAAATATGAAACCTTAAAAATGATTAAAGTAATTTAGTTCATTGCAATTAATTGGAAAAAGGTAATATTTTATAATAAGGTTTTAAAAAGAAATTTCAAAATTGAAATAAATATTTTAAAATATCACTTTACTCTAGACCAGTGGTTCCCAATTTCTAAAATTAATTCAGGAACTTTTGAAATGCAGAGAAATGTCATTGATTCAGCAATAAATCATGAAATTGGGTTTTATATTAGACAGTTGAATTCGCAAGTCTGCAGCAGTTACGTTTCTTGCTGTTTAAGTTATGTGCAGTAGTTTTTTCCGTTTAAAAAGGTCTAGTAGTTTTTGCCGTTGTGTATGTTTTCATTCACAAATCTAAATAAATTTATTCAATTTCCTGAAAACAAATTAAAACAAATTATCCAAAAAATGTATATTCCATGTATAAAACAAATTATCTGGAAAATGTATATTATGTAATTATATTAAATAGCTTTTTTAGATACATCAATTTAAAATTGAAAAAAAATGTGAAAAAATGATCATGAAAAAAATGCATTTTAAGTCAGAATATCAATTATATTATTCGAAACGCAATAATACAACTTCTAAATTTATACAAAATCTCGCGTTTATTGAAGATAAAAGATAAATTTTGCATTATACGAAAAATAAATTGTAGTATAATATAAAAAAATATAAAAAAATTGAAGATGTAAAAGACTATCCAAACCCAGACCCTGCAGTTGAAAATCAATAAAATAAACTAGATAGTTTTTGAAAACGTTTATAAACAAACTGGGAGAATGGTTATCAGAAAAAAATTAATTCTTTTTTTTTTAATTTGGTTACTTTATTTATAATTTTAAAGTTAGTTGAGAAATACTGATGCAATCATTTGTAAATGCATATCCTTGTGCATTTGCAAATGCAGTTAGTAATTTCTTCAACATATTATTTTTTGAAGAAATATAATTTTTTATAGTATAACTTGAAAGATTATTATTTCTTTTGTATTGTAATTTTGCATAATTCTATAAGCATAATCTTAATATTAAACAAGCAACGGATCATTGGTTAAATACTAACCTATTACAGGTTTCAAATATCTTTACTGAAGGATTCTAAATTAATAATAAATTCAATTTCAAAATTTTTATCCAAAATCATGTTTTTGCATTAGTCATATATACTAACACGTTTTTCAATATTTAAACCTCACGAAAATGAACTAAGCCAATTTTTGAAGTACTGTCCAATTTTTAATTATTTTCTGGTTTTAACAAAAAGAATTTATAAGACAACTATAAGAAAAGAGTGTAATAAGATATTAAAAATATTTTTTCAATATGAAAACAAAAATTGCGTAAAAATAGGCTATATTTTGTGGCATCAATGATGCCTAAAATTTTCATTTAAGAAACTTTATCTGTTGAAAAACATTTAATTTTTGCTAGGAATTTATATAAAAATTACTTGAAACGTGTACCAGTTATAGTTTATTGATTAAAAGTACGTAAAAGGAATGTGTTAGAAATTAAATAAAAAATCAGAATTCTCAATCACATAAAATACAAAAAATGTTTTTCCAACAAGCTGTCTGCTTATAATAAATAACAAGAAATTTGACTTGAATTCAGCAAAATTATGTTTGAATTGGAGGGTATTTTGAGCGTCCCGCTATAAATTTCTTGTTTGCATTGGAAACAGATAAATTTTTCCTATAATCGATTTTTTTTCTGGAAAAAGATGTTATTGATTACTATTTTAAGCTATGACAGATCAGGAAGAAATGAAAGCATCAGTGAAGAGGTATAGAAATAAAAAAATTATTTTTCAATGAAAAAGACATTTTTTTTCCATTTGATATTTCTGATTCTATGTAAAATATTTGAATAATTCTATTTTGATTTATTTTTCAACAAATACAGCGTTTCTGAAAAAAGACAAAGTTATATTTTGCCGATTCGCATGTAGTTTAAAACATAAAAAAAGTTTTTATTGATCGATATCCTCCTTTTTTTCTTGAAATGTAAAGAAATCTGACTTCTAAATTTAGAGCAATGGATTATCTTAATTTAACTTTCGAATAAAAAACTGGAAAAAAAAACTTTTAATTAAGCAATATTTCAGATTGAACCGCCTCTGCTCAAGAGATAGAGCGTTAGCCTTCCGATGAGGTGATCTAGGTTCAGATCCCAGTGGTGACTGTTGAATACGAATTCTGCTCACGGCTCTCACCGACCACTCTACTAGACGTAAAGTATCCTCAGGGGTAGACGGATTGGGAGTTAGAATTTCCTTGCCATTGGGGTAACCGTGTAAAATTTTCGTGGTTTTCATCTCCATGTAAGGCAAATGTGGATTAGTTCCCTTAAAAAAAATCCAGCACAACGTCAAATTTCTAGCAATACTTGATCGAGGAGTTCTCTTGTTGTTGGATTGGATTCAAAATACAAGACAATGGAGTTCACTGATAGTCGTAAACTCAGATTTGGGTCGGCAGTTCCACGCTGATTATAAAATATGAAATATTTCTGCGGAAACGTTTATTCACTTAAATGGATTATTAATGCCTTATTTCATTCAAAATAAATGAAACAGAAAAAAACAGGGCTCGAAAAAACTCATAAATTTTTCCCGTCCCCGAGGACGGTTTGTCCAACAATGTACCCGTCCTCCTTTGAAACTAATCCGTAGCTTCTAAATAAATAAAAAATATAATTTTCTCTTATTTATTACAAACATTTATATAAATTGGACAATGAATTAGTAGTTACTAGGATTACAAATACTAGGATTACATTATACAGTAATAAAAGAAATACTAGGTTACTAATAGTAAAACCTAGTATTTCTATTATGAAATAATTTATTTCTTTGATGAAATAATTTAAATAACAAAGGTTAAGTTATCTGTCAATTATCATGTCAATTTATCCGATGGTACTGCGTTTTTTAAATGAATCAAATATGACGTTTGCCAGTTCCACAATCAAGCCAATGATTTACAGAGGTTTCTGCACAGAAATCTGAAAGGGGTTTTCCATTTAGGTAGATGTTCATAATTGCGTTTAACGCTTCTTGTTTAAGACCAGTACGTAATGTGTTTTTTTGTAAGTTCATTGCTGAAAAGCCCCTTTCAACCGCTGCAGTACTCCCAGACAGAGAAAACATCAATTCCACCATGCGCAGTATGTTGCTGTATTTCGAGATTAGAGGGTCATTTTAGAAGTGAGGCGCTAGACTCTTGTAAGATAACAAAAATTGAAAATGTATCACGAACATTAACGGGAAAATGGCCGTCCGCGCGGACGTCGGATTCGAGAAATTCGTTGTCCGCGGGGAATTTTTTACCGCCGAGGACAGGCGGACGGGCGGTTTTTCGAGCCCTGGAAAAAAATATTGAAATGATTTCCTTTCCAAAGAGAGAATATGAAAAAAATGACACTTTTTATGTCTATCAATACTTCTAGCAGTAACTTATGCTGCGTCTTTTGGTTATGGTAAGCTTAACTGTTAGTTGTGGGAAAAAATTGTCATTTTCTGTTGTTGTTGTTTCTTGTCAGGATTCAAGAAAATCAATATGTAATCAGATATATTTGTTTATTTTATTTGGATGTTTGCTTAATTTAATTCCATGAAAAAACTTGGATGATTTTTTAAAAATACAAACGTACATTTTTTTTCTTAGAACCAAAAGTAAATTATGATTTCATTTAGTTCTCTGATTTTTTTCGAGTTAAGCTCATTTTTATGTAGACTATGATATATATTCATAAGCTCGACATGAATATTAAATAGAATATTAATTATTATTCTAGTTGGTTTCTTTGCTTTCCTCTTTATAATAAAATAAAACTAATATTTATGTAAGAAATAAAGTGAATTAAAAAATTTACAGAAACGCTGAATTGTTGACCCTTTAAATCAACTGTTTCAACTAAACCTTTCCAACGAAGGGTAATATTACCAAAACTAGAACAAAAAGAAAAATTTTGCAAAATGCATTGCTGTGACGTCATACTCATTTATTTTTCTTATTTTTCGACATATTCATTTTCCTTTTCTAGTTTTTAATAATAATAGAAGGAGTATGAATATAAGTTTTCTGTTCTGTTGACGTAACAAGAATATCTAAGAATAGCGCATTTATCAAACATTTTATAAAGAAATACTGAGTATCTCTTTGAAGTACCTTGTTCTAAATAAAATTTTAAAAACATTTTATGAAAATTCATTATTTGAATGGTAATATAATGTTATGGCTTAACACCATAAGATAAAAGGACACTATTATAAAATTTATGATTTAAGTTCGGAAATTTTTTTTTTTTTTTTTTTTGCATTTTAAAGATGTTGTCTCGTCAATGTTAAACATACAGAAATTTCCATATTCACAGATGTACCATAAGATATATAACAGATAAGATAGATAACTCAGTTATTAAATAATGTAGAACTTGCAATAAAATATAAATTTTTTTCTGAAATTTCAGCTTGTGGCATATTTTTTGAAAAACGAATAATAGTTTGAAAAGCAGGATGCTTATCAAAGCATTTCTGAGCTGAAAATTTGACCTCAACTACTTAAAAGAACATATTTTTCAAAAAATAGGTATTCCATCGGCAAAGTTACAAATCTATAGAATTATTTGATACAATGCCGAATTTCAAAACTCAAAGTGTGAAATATATCAGACACTCTAAGAAATGCCTAAGTAATCTAGGTGAACTCATTTCATATTTTATAATTTTTTTCATAAATCTTGGGTAGAACAATTGACCCGATTCTGAATTGCAACACTCTATGTTCAATTGCATTACCCAATAATTTTGAAACCTACCAAAAAAAATATTAATCAAGCATTGGCACAACTAGTCTTTGTGGAGGACTTATTGTTAAAACTAACCCACATTTGGGGAGCTACATGGAGAGAAACTCACGGTTAGCCTGTTGGCAAGAAGATTCTAACCTATGATTCTTCTACTATTGAGGATATGTGGCATCAATACTGTGTACAACTCGCAACAATTTGTATCAACTGTATCAGTTGTATCAACTATATCAACTGTATTTGTATCAGCAGAATTTGTAACTAGTTATCACTGGGATTTGAGCCTTAGTTACCCCAGCGCTCCCTGTGCTATCGCATCTAATTTAAATTCATTGCCGGTAGCATGTATGACAAATCTTTTTCAGAGTAATCATTCACTTGTTTTTCGAAATAAAGTTTTAATTTCGAATATTGAATACCCTTGAATCAGGACCTTTCTTTAAAAAAAATGCCTATTGAACATTTGGTATTCTAAGAATGCCTATGGGTTCCTATGAATGCCTAAGAGTGCCTTTGGTATTTTAAGGAGACCAATGTATTATGCACAATGCAAAAATAATGTAATTTTCAATATATCATATTCTAAAAATGCCTATAAAAGCCTAAAATGTCTTTGAAAAATATCGCATTCTAAGAATGCCTATGAATGCCTAAAATGTCTATGATGCCTTAAAATACCTTTGCTGTTCTAAGAATACCATTTGATATTCTAAAACTGCCTATGTATTATGCACAATGCAAGAATAATGTAATTTTCATTACGTAATAATTTTCATTTTGCCTTAAAAATGCTTGGTTGCTTTTAATGCAATGCCGGTAACACATATAATAACGCAAATGAGGCAGTCAGAATTTTCCATAAGCAAACATTTTATTAATACAATTGTTTTTAAATATAATTTGTAAATTTATGACACAAAATAGTTGATAAATTAGACTAAAGTAACTAAAGTAACTTTTCAAACTAAAGTAAAAACTAGTTTTGATGATTTTTCAGAGCATATTGCTTTACAAAATATATAAAGCAATTTTTTATGACGAAACATAGTTTATATCACTTCATATTTCAAAATTCTAGGATATTTTCAAATTAAAGAAATAAGATGCTATTTCTAAAATTTCCAGTATAAAGTAAGCTATTGCAAAATTCTTTATAATACATAAAAACAGAGCGGGAAAAGCTTTTGTAGTTCTGTATAAAACGCATTATCGTATATTTCTTACATTATCTAACGACAAAAAAAATATTCCTTTTTCACATCATCTTTATAATGGACATTACTTAAAAAGATGCTGCGTTTTACTAAACAAAAATAAAATTTTTTATATTTTTTAAGTTTAGAATGTAATTCAATTCTCCATAACTTGGAAGAAATACTTTAGAAAATTGTTTTAAATATTTCAAATAAATCTTTAAGATATATAGTTGATTTCGTTAGATTGTTTCGAGAGAAAAGAGTTTGCAGCCCAAAATAATTAAGTTAATGATATGCAGTTAATTAAATTCAATAATAAATTTGATTTTATTAGAAACAGTTATTACTGCATTAACAAATACTTTTATGGTATGTCATTTTAAACGGTGAATCGTCGATATTTGTTAAATGGCTTCTAGTAAAAAATTTAACAAATTTCTATTCCAATAAAATATTTAATCATTAATATTAATAAGACACTTTAAACTATTCTAAACACCTAGTAGAATAAATTAAGATTACAAATTTTGTTCATAATAGATCACTAATATAACTTTTATAGAATCATTAATATAACTTTATTTTCACACAGGGTAAGAACAAAATAAAGCTAGATCTTCATCAAATATATTATTAATTATATTATTTTATATATATTAAAAATTATAATTATATGTATTATAATTATATGTATTATAATTATATATAACTTTCATTCTATTAATTATTAATTTATTAATAATTTCAATCATAAAATTGATTTATTTTAACGTAAGATAGAACAAATTAGTGTCATGATCAGTTTCGCAAAAAATACATTTTTCACTTCTCACGTCACTTTCTTTGAACACACGGTAATAAATTATATTATAATTTTTGATCAATAAATAATCATTATTATTTATTGTAAGCAAAAAATCTTCTTTTTTAATTATTAATTACATCTTAAGTTGAGACTCATTTATTACAATTTATAAATGTAAAATTGCTTCATTTTAAACATATGGTAGAATAAATTAATGTTACAAAGAAATCGAAAATTTTTGAATTGAAAGGTATGCAATTTTCTTTTCATCAATTGAAATAATTTAATTTTTTAAGGCAAAATACAAATTTTGAACGAATTCGGACAAATAGTGCCTGAGAAATTGAATTTTAAAAAAAGTAGTATATTTAAAATTCCATTTCTTAATAATAAATGTACGCAGTGACTAGTAATTTATATTCAACAATTATTCAGCAAAGATGTTATATTCCGCTTAAATATATTCGAATAAAAATCTCATTTTAATTTTTTAAAAATTGCCAAATTTAGAAATAAAAGAGTACTTTCCAAAACTACTAGAAAATGATTCAAATAAATTGTTGTAGCCATAGGAATGCTTAAAAGATAGCTTTGTCCAGAATTGTGTCCGAACGGGAAAATGCCTAAAGCAACAACCAATTGATCATAGGTTAAAAAAATGAAAGTAATTTTGGATTTTGATGGAAAAAAACGATAGTTGCGTGTATCAAACATCAATATATAAGTGTGTGTATAATGTAAAATGGACATAAAAACTAGAGGCAGTAATGATTATACTTATGAGAAATCACATGAAGAATTATGGATGTTTCACAGTATGAAACTAATCATAGGTTGAACTAATCGTTAAAATTCGCAATAAGACTTCTTGTCTACTGCTTACAATTTATTTTTACGTCTAGGCTTAACAGAATATGCTATCTTATACACTATCTACATAAAAGCGTTTGGGCATTTTGGAATTTTTAAAGTACAGAAAACCCTTCTGTATCGTAAAATTTCATGCAATTTTGTGTCTGATTTTAAAACATAAGTTATAGCGTGTACTAATTTATACGCGTAATATATCCCAGCCAAACAGCTAAGATTGCAAAGCAATCTTTGATCATTAAATCAAATGTTATTAAAATGGATTTTCTTTATCTTTTATTTTACCAACTGTTCATCGTAAATTAACTTTGAACAATAGAATAAAAGTTCCAGTTTATATTTTCATTCTCACAACACTTATTCGCTAATGTTTTGAAAAGTATTAAGTTGCAGAAGTTTTATTTGCATGTGCATCATGCTCAAGAATAAGGTTGAAAAATATTCTTATCATATATTATATTATGTATCTATATTATATGTATTATATATTATATTATATATATTATGTATTATATTATATATATTATACATTATATTATATATAATATATTTTTTCTTCACAATACTTCTTTTACTTTAGTCTTGAAAAATAAAAAATAAGAATGAAAACACAGGTTTCTATAAACTGTTTAAATAACTGCAAATTTATTTTTAGGTTTTTATATTACAAATTAAAAAACTTTAATGGATTCTGTAAACTAAGCTACTATAATGGTAAAACTGTTCCAGACAAACATATAAGAAAAAAAGTATTCGAAACACTAAACAAATCCCCAAATCTTTAAGAATTTTTTATTATTTAAATATAATATTATAAAAAATTCTCAAATTTGTTTTATTGTTTTTCAATTAGACTTTTATACTTTGATTGGTTTTTATTGCTGTTGCTTTCAAATATTCTTAGAGCTCCATATTTTGCAACTCGTTGAGAAAGAAGAAAATATTTTTATTAATTTTTGAGTTCCATTAAGATTTTATTTTGTTGTTGAGAAAAATTAAATATGTAGAAAAAGGATTTTATTGCAATAAAAATTGATAATGACACCCAGTTTCAAAGCATTTTTCATCCATGCAGGAATTGAAAAGCATCCTTTTTTTACTGTATATTTTATATGCACAAGCATTTTTAAGCAAAAAAGAGATATCTGCTTAAATTACAGTTTTTTAAGCTGCTGTGCAAAATAAAGAAAGAGGCTACATTCTAAGAAACGTCTTAGTATCAAAATTGGAGTGTAATAAAGGGGAACAGTTTTAATAGTAGAAAAAATAAGTTTAACATCAAATCAATTTAATGCTTTTTTTATGTATGTAAGTAGTTGCAGATGTTTGGAAGAGCAAAAATTGAAAAAAATTTTTAAACTTTTTTTATTTAATAGCTACGATCTTTAAGTTTATAAGAAGAGAGCATTTGAAAATATTCAAATAAAAATTTTATCAATTATAAGAGATTTGCCGTCGAAACTGCTTTTTGGAAAACATCGCGGGGGACATGTCCTATCAGAGAAAACTATTTTCTCGGGCGATTTCTTAAAAAATTAAGTAACCAATCTTACTGAAACTTCACGCACTCAGTTTCGATAGAATTAACGATGTGTTGAATAAGGAATAAAAAAAAATGTTCTTGGAAGAAAAAAATGCTTTTAGTTAAAACTTAGATCCTCTATTGCCTTATAAAATAAATTACACTGTGAAATAAACCTTCGCTCTGTAGGGGAGAGTGGGGTCAATTGTGACAGGGTACGAATGTAACAGAGCAAAAATTTCGAGTGTCGGGTTCCATATTTGGTTCCTAGGTGGCGCACAAGGTGTATTTAATAAATCTACATGTACACCCCTGCTGATAGTTTAAATATGCACTAATTAATATTAAATTGCACTATGGGGGCCTGCTAATGTGTTTTTCTTGCTTTTTCCCTCAGGCTTTCTGCGGAGGTTAATGAAGTTAGCTGTTTGTGCATGTTGCCCTTGGTCTTTTTTTAGTCAGNACACCTTAATTAACATTTAAAAAAAAAGATTAGTTTTGTTAATTAACTAGCATTGGTTTTAACAAGCGAAGCTGAAATGGCGTCTTGGGGACGATTGTAACAATAAATAAAGGGACGATTGCAACAGCTGAAAATAAATATTCTTATGTTTACAAACCATTACTTAACTCTTTAAAAACCACAAATAGTTTCCTATATCATTAATATTATGTTGCATGTGCATTATTTTACTTGTCACCTTTCACAGCATAAATTAAAATTTTTAACCCCTTAAAGTTAAAAGTTTAACCCTTTAGGTCTCTGCTCATTATTATTTTTACTCCTAAAATATTACTACTATTTTGATCAATAAAAAAATATATCACAACAATGATAATATGCATAACTAACTATGTTTTAGTTGAATTTATAAACTGTTACAATTGATCCCATAAGTGGGGACAATTGTAACAAGTACACGACTCTCAAAAATTGTTAATAACTAATATAATTACATTTAAAATAAGGTTTTTTTTTTCTACTAGAGGATAGTCTACTTTACTCGTCTGTCAATTAATACTAATAATATATTGGATTTTTTTTCAGTTAAAAATAGTTAAGTGAAAAATGTTACAATTCCCCTACATAATCAATTCTGTCGAAAAAAAGTGTTCCTTAATTTTTTAAAAAGCATGCCAACTGATAAAACTCTCACTTCTAATTTTGCTGACGGTTGTTTGAGATCAATTAAAAGATTTTCTGAAGGCTAAATTTACTACTGTTTCATTTCAAACTGTTAAAATCTTAAAAAAAATTCTTCTTATACATTCAAGTATTAGATTTTAATTGAAATGAAATTAAGTTTTTTAAATTATAAGCCTGTGTAAATTTTAAAGTAAAAACTAAAACTCTAGTAACAAATTCTCAGTTAGTATACTAAAGTCCAAATCAATTGTATTAGTTGTGAATATTAGTTGTGTGTACTGGTCTAAAAATAATTTCCCATAGTTTTAATTTTTTTTCCTTCTATTTATTTATTTTAATTATTTCACAGATAAATACGAAGTTTTATGTACTGTTCGTTTTCGATCCATGTTTTAAAGAGACAATAAAATTAGAGAATCTGAAAGTAAACTATTAATTTTTGATTAAACCATAAAAATAATTTTAATACAATTTTAAATTATTAATTTTAGATTTTGTAAGTAAACTTTATAAAGATAATTTCAAAAATCGAAAATCAAATGTTAAATTTTGAACAAAATGTAAATGTTTAAACGCAAAAGTTCAATGAATATCTAGGCAATTAATTACAGTGCCAAAAATGGAAAATCTTTTACGAAATAATAATTAATTACGTAATTTTTAATCAATGTAATATAAGTTATTTGATTTACTACTATTTTATTTGTTAAAAATATAAATATGTTTATTTGTTAGTAACTAGCTGTATTTAGATTTTGAGAAAATATAAACGTCGACGTTTATATTTACACTTTTATCGATGCTAAAAAGATATTTCAAATTTTTAATTTCGATGTTTCCAAAATACATTAACTAATATTTGTGTCTTTCTCGCTAATTATTAGACGTAATTAGAAGATATCCCAATAATTAAAAAAAGCTCATTTTTATCTGTCAAATAAACTGGTTATGATAGTTATAATAACATTTCCTTTTATTGATCTCGGTTACAATTTATCATTACAGTTTTTTAATTTTGTTATAGTTTTTTTCTTCTTCCAATTACGGTATTAGTTTCTATTTTAATAAAAAAATATGCATTAATGATGATAGTTACAAAACACACCCTGTAAAACAATCTACAGTGCACAGTGGGCCAGCATCCAAGGTTTCGTGGCCAAAATTAGTATTTAAATTTGTTTCAAAATTTGGGAGTTTTTACGTGCAGATAAATTGAATTCATAGTTGAAATTTTGAAATACGCTAAAAATTCCAAAAAAACAAACAAAATGGCGGTTGAAATATGGCGTGCTAAAAAATACAAAAAATAATATAGTGCGTTCAAATAATTAAATATAGCAATGGAAATATAATAATTTTTGTAATTTTATATTAAAAAGGAAAAGCAAATTATATTTCCGAAGTAATATTACAAAATAACGCGAAAACATAAAAAAAAAAAACATAATTTTTGTTTTTCGGTATATTTAGTTCACCTTTGCAATATGGGCAAAATGGGGCAGGTTTTTTCGAAAGAAGAAACATCAAAGAAGACAACAAAAAAAAGTTTAGCTAATTACCTAGTGGAAATTTTTGGAGATAAGTCAAACATTGTAAAATGTCAAATGATAAGATATAAACTATAAGTTTGTCAAGAGTATTAACTAATCCAACAAATTGAAAAATTGTACTACAATTTCAGACTAATTACTCTGATAAATATGCAACAGTAAGGTGAAATTCATATATATATTTCTGAAATATAAATTTAAAAGTCACATTAAAAAAAGCATTTTTAGCATATTTTTCACTACATTGCACTTTTGTCGGTTCAAAAAATAAATTGTAATGTTTGGAATGATTATGAATACTTAATTTGGGCGATATTAAAATTGCCTACAGATATTTTAGTTGAAAATTTAATTTTGACTTTTGGCCAAAGATTATGGCCTTCTGGCTCACTGTGCACTGGGGCGAAAATTCTGGTCAAAACAACTTAAATATGATAAAATTTACAGTGTTTCCGGCTCTATGTGTATATTGAAATGCACGGTAATGCTCCGAAGTGCTTGTGTAATGATCTCGATAAGATTAAAAATAAAATCTATTTTTATAGTAAGGGATAAAATTCGATGAATGCTCTGCAAAAAATGGTAATTTTACCAGGATACCTTAGATCATATCATAAAACTATTTAGTCGATTAATTTGTACTTTTCAGTTATGTATTTCAGTTATGTATTTACAAAAATGTGTGGTAGTAAAACTATAATTTAGAAAAAAATTCAAATTTCCGGTAAATCGCTACTATGTGAACAGAAAATTAACAAATGAATGGTTTAAATGCCTATTTTGTTTTCATCTACCAGAAATAAAATTTTTTATACAGAAATGTTATTACCATATAGTACGAAATTTTTTCTCCATTCATACTGTATATATTCATGGCGAAAAAGTAACTGCTAACTAGGTAAATTTTGGCTTACTAATGTGTAAGGTGTTATTTTCTATTTTATACTTATGAAACAAAACAAAATATAGTTATATAAAATATAGATGGATTCTCTTACTTAAATACTGCTCAATATTATTCTCCAAAATGAAAGAAGAAACTGTTCAGCATGATTAGTGCATTTATATGACTTTTGTTGCTTGTGGTCATCAAATTTTAACAGAAAATCTCGTGTATTCTTCATCGTTTAACTAAAAAGAAAAAATGACAAATATTTGAAATGATAGTTTAATAATTTATAACATAGAGTTTATAAAATATATAACTGATGCATAGTCAATAATAAAATGCACTTGTTATTTTTCAAAAAATGACCGAATACTTGTAAAATAATTTTTATACATCATCGTCAAAGAAGTTTTTGAACTGTAATTCATTTATAGAAAAATTATGAATATAATTTTTTTCATCAGACCCAGTGTTTTATGATTAAGGTAGAATAGTTTTCTTTTATTTATTTTATTTTTTTATTTGAAAATTAAGGAATTACTTAAGAACACATGATTATTATTTTAGTAAAAAGATGGTGAAAAAAAGTATAATCTAACTTAAATTTGTTTTAAATACACTAAATACATCAAATAAAGGAAGCAAAATTATTTTATATAGATTAATGAAAAGAGAAGAAGAAAAATTATAAAATAAGATATTTTTAATATATATATCTATATATATACATATGGCCAGTAAAGCAGCAACTATTCAGTCATTTCTCTCCCAGATTTGCACATGTAAGTTTTACGAATATGAATAGAATTCATTTCTAAATACGAGAAGGTTAATATAAATGCAACATACGAGTGTAAATTTTCACTATTTCTTATTTATGTTTTCACAAGTAAAAATTAATCCTTTTTATTCAAAAATTGCCAAATTTAACTTATTAAAGTTCATGCAATCTATTTTGATATAATAATTACTTCAAGGGAATTATTTGAAGTTAAAAGATAGAAACTAACTACATTAAGAATTATCTAAATTTTACGAAAAAGTAAAGATTTTTTGATGAAAGTAAAAATCATCAGATCGAATAAAAAATAAAATTCTATCCAGATATAACGTTTTTAGTCAACTATATCTAACAACAAGCATACAATAGCCTATAATATCAGGGATTATAAATTCAATGCATTTAGCTTTTCAATTATTTCTCTGAAAACCAATTTCAACTTCCTCAACATTCAAATATGGAATCTTACCATTAAAGAAATATCAGTTCAACATTCACGTTACGTTGTACGTGTTTTGTATATAATAATTACTTCAAACTATTTCTTTAAAGTTAAAAAGGTGGAAACTAGTAACATAAAAAACAGAATTATCTAAATTTTACAAAAAAGTAATGATTTTAATGATGAAAGTTAAAATCACCCGATTGAATTAAAAACCTAATTCTATCGAAATATTACGTTTTTGGACAATTATATCCGACATCAAACCAGCAATGTCCTATAATATCTGCTATTATAAATTCAATGCATTAGCTTTTCGATTATTTCTCTGAAAAGTTATTCCAACTTTCTCAACATGCAGATCTTACCATTAAAGTAATCTCAGTTCAAAATTCACGTTGTGATTTCCGCTGTTTCACGTCATTAGCTCAGTCATAATTAAAGATATGGCCCCCATAATGCTTTGCAGATAATCGAATTCAAATATTCATCGGACTTGGCGACTAATATGCTCTAACTTAAGTGCTATCTAAGCCATAGAGTTGGACATTCTCTTGTAAGCCTGCGTTTTATAGAATCAGTCAGGCTTTTATCGCAGAAGACGTTAACTAGTGTTTGGCGAGGTCTGTTTCTGAATATAACTTAGTTCAGGAAACTCTATTCAAATATTAATGAGAAATCACATACGAAATACGTATTCACATATAAAATTATGGGATTAATATATGACACGCAGGCGCATAACAAACTGATACTGTTGTATATATTATGCTTTATTCTGTTTCTCTCGAATATGAAAACACTTCAATGCTTATTTAAAAGCTATAGCAAAATGCTTAAGCTTGAGATATAAATTCTAAGAATCATAAATTATTGCAAGGAATTAACTATTAAAAAAAATATTTCTTACTAAAACTAGTTAAGAAAAAAGTTTTTTTTTAAAATTGTATGTACTTAATTACACATGGGGGAGAGTCGGGTAGCCCCGCCCACTTAAGGAGTATTGCTTATATTTCTGTACAATATTGAGTAATAATCAATATTTTTGTATGTTTCTATTATTTTATCATCCAATTAAATAATGCAAAAAGAATAAACCAAAAAAGAATAGTTTAACTTAAAAAAATAGAAATTTAAAAAAACATGTTTTTCAGCTCTTTTCAAAATGTGTCGGGTAGCCCCACCCAGTTACAAAAATTGTGTTTTCTGACTGTTTTTTCAGGTGTAAATGAAAATGACCAATGTATTGACAATAGATAAACCTCATTTATCATTTTTATCGCAAAATTATTTTATTTATTACATATTTATATACTTTTAGTGAATTCTATCATTTAATAACAATCATTTAATAACAACAAATTTGTTGTTAAAAATGCATATAACGCTCAAATTTGAAGCAATAAAATAATAATCTTTGCAACCGTACATTCATCGACGAAATAAAATTGGGCGGTGATACCCGACAATCATGTGAGCGAGGCTTCACGAAATCCAATTTTTTTGTAAATTTTTAATTACTCGAACAATTTTTCGCATACAAACTTCTTTCTTTGTGCAAATTAAACTTAAGACTACACACTTTAATGCTGTATGTATAGAAAAAGTTATTTTTTTATTATTAAAATGAAGTTTAATCGAAGCATTCAACCAATTTTTCTTAATTTCATGACTACTGTATTCAACATATTTTCAAAACTATTGTTTACCATGTTAACAGCTGCATAAATACTTGAAACTTTGAAAATAATATTTTTTTAATATAACAATTAATGTCCAATGGCCCATTGACTTGGAAAAATACTCTAAACATATGAAATTGACTGTGGGCGGGGGTACCCGCTGGGCGGGGCTATCTGACTCTCCCCTACATTACATTTTTTGCATTGCTTTTTGGACGTTTATTAGCTCAGTCATGATTAAAGATATGTCTCCAATATAATACTTTGCGTATATTCATCGGCCTTGGCTATTGATATGCTGTAACTTAAATGCTATTTAAGCCGTACAGTACGAAATTTGTTTTATAGAATCAGTCAGTCTTTTATCGGAAAGACTTTAACTGCTATTTGATAAGGTGTGTTTGTTCGGAAAACTCTTTTCAAACATTATTAAGAAATCAGAAGAAATACGCATTTACTTATAGAATGATGGGATTGCTATACAACACGCAGGTGTGCAAGAAGCTGATTTTGTAATATGTATTCTCATTCTATTTCCCTTAAATATGGAAACACTTTTAAACCTATTTAAAAGCTTATAGTAAGTTTTTTTAGCTTGAAACATTCTATATTTCAGCTTGAAACATTCTAAATTATTTCATTTTATTTTATAACCGTCGTTGAACATCCTACCCAATTTTGGGTTAACGATTACTAATGTTTAACTCCGTAGTCTTGTAGTTTTGAACCCAATTTAGAATACAAGGGAACTCCTGACTCAAGTATTGGGAGAAATTCTCCTTCGTGGAGGACTTTTTTGTTGAAACTAACCCGCATTTGCGTTACATGAAAATGAAGAGCATGAGAACCTCCAACGGTTAGCCTGACGGCAAGTAGGACTCTAACCCGTGATCCGTCTCCCACTGAAGATATTTAGGTTACGTCAGCACTGTGATCAGTGTTAGTCGGATGCAGAATTCGTACCGATCAGCCATCGTTGGGATTAGTACCCGGTTCACCTCATTGGAAGGCGAACGTTCTATCCCTTGAGCTATCGCGGCTCGTTTTAAATCATTATAAATTAGTCTTCATTAAATTAAATTTTATATGTATTATTATTACATTACATTATTTCTATATATATATATATATATATATATATTACATTATGTTGCATAACGCCTTCTTATTCTTCACTATTTTAAACTGTATCTGAAACTAGTTTAATTTCAAAAATCATGGCATAAATCATTAGAATGAATATTGTTCCATAAGGTAGTCACTAGATCATTCTTTCAAACTCGTATCAGAGCTTAACAACATCCAAGCCCATTAAGATATTAAAACCAAACTAATTTTTAACCAAAAAATAATATTGTGTTATAACAGACATAACTGTATATAAGGAACCTCCACATCAAAAAAAAATTACATTTTTCCTTGAGTGTACGATTCTTTTTCTTAAATTGATTTCCGTTTATAGGATTTGTGAAAGATATCGGACTGTGATGGAGAATTCTGGTTAAGTAAGGATATAGAAAATCCTGGCATCTACTACTGACATAAGCGAGACAGCTTCGTGCCATTGATATAGTAAAAAAAAGTTGAGAGGATATAAGTAAGAATTTATCTTCTTGTTTCAAGAAGGGTGTGATAAAAAAAAGACTGTCAATCAATGTCTTTGAAAGACATTGATTGGCGCTCCAAAATTAACCGAAACAAGGTTAGAAATTGTAGAAAAATAATAAATAAAAAACACTTAAAAGATATAAATATAAATTTCGGTCAGTAATAAATTTAATTCAAACTAATAAAGAAAGAAATAATAATTTATTTAGTATAAATTTCTTATATAACTTAACATTTTATTTAAAAAAAAATCACACGATTAATTATAAATCTGATTACACAAGCACGGATCACACTGATCTCTCCATTATTAATTAACGGTGTTCTGTTGATATATAGAACCACTAAGATGTACCGCGGACCACCGTTAAATAATTATTAATGGTCCTCCCGAACTAGCAATCGATGTAAAAGGATGGTATATTGTTTTACAGTTTGTTGATTTTGCTTTCGCGTTTTGGTCTGCGTACAAAATACATTACACTTTTTCTGTATTGTAATATTTTAAAAATCCTGTATAAGTTTTCTTTCAAAACTAACAAAGGCATGTAAATGGAGCAGTGAAAATGCGCACAGACTAGTAGTTGTATCTTTCAATTACTGTTAGTGACAAAACTAGCGACAAAATTTTAGTAATTTTTACAGCAGGATACCTCATTCAATTTCAAGGTGGGCAAATTTTTAAAAATTTAAATGGCGTGTGTTGCAGGTAAATGTAATTTGAAATGATAACGGTTATATGTATTTAAATAGTGTCATTTTAATAAATCGCTGTAAAAAATAATTAGAAAATTAGTTTTGAAAATGTGTAAAATGCTTTATAAAAGAAAAGTTTTGTCACAATATCCAAATGTCAGCTATAGGTGGGTCGTCGACCTCAAGCTGAGTGGGCTTACCGGGGTAAGGGCTAAAATTTACAGCGTTTTTCGGGTCTTAGGGAAAGCCAAAAATTACGATAATTTTTATCATATTATATTGTTGGCAATGGATTTATGGAGAAATTACCTAAAAATATAGCTTCTTTATTATGTTGTATTTACAGCACTTAACTCTTCCCCATGTAGCGAATTTTGAATAAAATTTTTAAAAAGGCAGCATATTAACAACGTTGGTGGTAGAAGGAGAAATCCAGACAAATAGACATTTTTGAATTCTCAGCTGTTTTAAAAATAGTGCTTGCTGAAAAACGGTAGACGTAAACGGAATATGCATTCCATTTTCAGTGTTATGCGATATTTTCGAAATTAGTTTAGCCAGACTAAACGTCTACGCCAGAAAAGGTTTACAGCTTTACAGTTAATTTTAACAGCTTTTTAAAAGTTTTAGAAAAAACATATAATGAAATGAATCTAAAACAACTAAATCTAATAATATTTAAAAATTAAAAAGCAGTGCTAATAAAGAATAGAACATAAATAGAAGAATAATTTCAAATAATAAGAAAAAGATTCTAACAGAAACATTATGACGATAGCTTGTTTAATGTCTCAGACCTTTAGAGCGAAAATTTTATGTCTGGTTTCACCTCTGGGTCATCAAAGCGATGACAGTCGTTTTCTCATTAGCACCTCAGCAGCTCAAAATTTATTTAAAAAAATTCTTTGCTCTAAATTTTTTTCACACTTGGTGCCAACTTTTTGTCAGACTTGGTGCCAACTTTTTGTCAGTTTTTAGTTAAGTTTCAATACATCATAGTGAAACTATACAAAGGTAGTTAAAATCTTTATCCACCAAATAAAATTGAGGCTACAAATGTCTAGTATATTTAACATACTTCAATCCGACACTTGAAAGCATCGTTCCATGTTATTATTAAAACTGCTAAATTTAAAAAATTTGTTAAAAAAATTATAATTAACCGTAATGTAACACCTATCAACATAGTTCCCCCATCTTAAATAAACTATACCAGAAATCATTGTAAATAGATTATACGGTCTACTACTTTTCTATTCGGTAAAAATTCACCATCATTTATCAAGCATTGCCAGAGGCTAGTCTTAAAATCCCCAAATAAATAGCAAAATGAATGATACGTTCTGATGAACGACCTGGTCAATTCATCATTATTCTTCTTAAAAGAAGGANTGCAAAGCGTAACGAAAGAAAGCTTCAAATATGTTATCTTGCATGAAGCGCACATGAAACATTGTTTCATCTGACGATAAAAGCGCTGTTTTATTATATTGTTGCTACTTTTGCTGAAAAGCTGTAAAATATGTTTTTGCATAAGTCATTCCAAAATAGAAAAAAACATGTATGTTTAAAGTATGACATAAATGAAGAGAATACAAAGAAAAATCATTTTAGTTGAGTGATCTAAGGAAAATTTCGAAACTCTGTTACGTACTCTGAAAAGCTGACTCTGAGAAAAGCAATTCAATTTATTTTGCGAATATTGCATTGTAAAAAAAAACATCGTTTTATTCAGTCAAAAATATTGTGATTTATTTTTTTCCTGAATTCTAAAATCATTACATAATTGCTATGCTCATCTCCAAAACTTGGTGTTGAAATGTTACCTAAAATGTTTCACCATCTAAATTATAAAAAAAATATTAGCACTAATTTTATTTTATTATAAGACTGACTTGACAAATTATCCATAGCTTCGCATCCGGCTTGCACCGATCACAGTGATGACGTAAAATATTTTCAAATGTAGACGGATTATGGATTAGAGTCCCCTTGCCGACAGGCTAACCATGGGAGGTTTTCGTTGTTTTCCTCTCCATGCATCGCAAATGCTGGTTCGTTTCATCAAAAACTTCTCCGCGAAGGCAAATTTCTCCTAATACTTGATCCAAGAGTTCCCTTGTCTTCTGGATTGTTTTCAAAATTAAAAGGCCGTGGAGTGGAACATTAGAAGTCGTAAACCCAAACGTTTTATGTTAAACCACGTTTGTAAAATAAAATTATGCATGAGATCGTTATCTTATTGTAATTACAAGTAAATAGTTAAAATACGAGAATGAATAAAATTACCAGAAAGAAAAAAATATACACTGTAAAAAATTTTGGTGCGTAGTTACCCCCATTTTTGGCGTTGAGATAATCTAAATATATTTTTTAATTGAAAACTGCAGTTATCGTGCAAAGATTTATCAAAATTTATAAAATAAAAACTGTTTGAAACATTTAGTGTAAAGATATTACTAAAAATCTACTTGTTTTTTAAACGAAATGTCTTGACAATGAAGGCTTAATTTGATTATAATGCACGTGAAAGTATGAGTTGCCACAAACAACAAACCAACAAAAAATTTACAAAAAAAAATTATAACGGTAGAAGTAGGAAATAAAAAATGTGCGTATAAGTACTGTAAAAATATTCATTTTAACTTAGCACCAAAAATGATGGTAACCAAAACTTCTTGTAGTGTGGTAACGTTTAAGTACACTTACAAAGAAAATTGAAAATACAAAGCATTGTTAACTTCTTTTTAGCGCACGCTAATGTCAGCGGATTTATTTTGCTTACTTTATAAGAACTTTTTTTGATAAACGTTTTTAAGATGTACATCATATTTCATTAACTCAAGAGCAATAATTGGTACTTAGTAGATAATAAAATAGGCAAAGTTAGTTTTGTAACAGTTATATGCAATTTTTTTTGTCCTGTGCATATAAGGGGTTCACGGAAAAAAATAGCAGAATGCATTCCTATTTGACCGAATTTAATAGCAAATTAAGGTAATTACTAAAATTAGTGGTTGTAGTAATAAACTCAATCTTAAAAATGTAAATTTGTGAAATTTTGAAGAGTATTCAATTTGAAAAATTCCCAAAAGCAATGTATGTATATAAAATATATGTAAAAGTAATGGCATCATTCCATTGGTATTTTCATTACAAATACTTGTACTTTTTTCTCTGTAAATGCAACGAAAGCAAAAGTGCTAAATTTCAAAAAGTATCAAATTTAAAGTATAGTTGAAATAAAATCCTTAATTTATTTCAATCTTTTTACTTTTAATTCAAATCGTTCTTTTAAACGAGTAGTGTTCTTATGAATCTGTCTATGCTTTACACGTAAATATTGTACTAGGTTAAAATTCTAGAATTAGAATGAAATTTCAATTGGTCTGAGAAGGATAAAAAAAATTATACTTTTGAATTTAATATGTGTGCTGCAAAATTAAGTATAAAAGTTTCCAAACAAGAAAAAGGTCCGAGCAAATTCACCCAATACTCATTATTTTTAAAAAGTACTCATTAGTTTTAAAAAGTACTCATTATTTTTAAAAAGTATTTCTATTTTGCAACACAGAAAAAAAACTTTGCTACAGTACTGCTTGATAATGACATTTCTAGTAAATAAAAGCATAATTCTGGTTACTAAAACCAAAATTTATGGTATTCAAACCATTCATTTGTAATTTTTACCGTTTATTTGGCAACAGTTTACTGAAAATTCTGGTCTTCTAAACTATAGTTCTATAGCTTTCTCGTAGCAGAAAATTTATCACTGTACATTACATTAAAACGGGGAATTAATTGTATAATTCAATTTATTTATTTTTATCCATGTGTTTATTGTTTAATTTCTTGAAAGAAAAGAAAAATAAATCAGTATTATTTAATTTAATTCGAATTCTGGATTTTTGTTACGCTCCCAGTATGTTAGCGGCCCCACCATGACACATCACCGCACTTTTATTCGTAATTATAAAATCGAATAAATCATTTAACCGAAAATAATAAAATACTTTAATCGAATAAACGGTTTTTATACCATGCTCTTAGGGAACATGATAAACGTAGCACATTTTACCTCATTTAAAAACAAACATATGGTAAAAAATAATCATATGGTGAAAAAAAATATTTTACTATCTACATAGTCATTACCAAAGCACTTCGGTAAAAACTACTGAAATTTTGATTTTCCCATAGATTAAGAAACACTGTAAATATTATGGTAGTTTTGACCATACTTTTTTCTCAGAAAATGAGATCTATATTTTATGAGCTCAAGTTATCAATGCATCGTACATGAATTTTTAGAACTATTAAAAAAAGAATACAAATAATTTAAAAAATTAAATGGTTAACAATTTTAGTAAAATAATAATGCATGCCAACAAGTACAAGAGAAATTATTTTGTTTCTTAGTTAAAATTATTAATGCAGTTTCATCAGTTGACGTTCTCAAAAATATTCAAAAGCATGGATTGATCGTTAAGATTTTAAAGCAACTTTTAATCAGCTTAGAATTTAATCTTCAGCATGCTCATAATTTTTTCAAAACTGAATTATTTTGCAATTAATTATGATTCTTCACTGAAAGGAGAGAATATTTTAACAAATTCGTAAAAAACAAATTAGTTTTATTTCTTTAAAGCATTTTATAAATCATATTTAGTTTAAGTTTTCTGGCAATTTTTAAGTGTAATTAGTATTTTAATACATTTAATACCACGGCAGATTTGATATTTGTTACGTTGGATAAAACCACCTTAAAATAACAAGAAAAATGCAAATTTGTGCAGTTTTGTCCTTTTTGTATGTTTGTTTACTTAAAACTGTCAAAATTTAAGTTTTCAAATACTCTGTTATGACAAGTACTTCTGTCCATTAAATAGAATAAACCCGATTTTTGTAAATAGTAATGCAGCTTTGTTTAAACAGGATTTTTGACCAGGGGATTACATTTTATTTCTGACTTTTTAACTTTTTCTCAATATTGTGACAACATTTTATTTATTAATAATTTTAATTTTTCTTATTCTCATTTAAAATACTTTTTCTTTGTGCTTTTTTTAAAATATTTCATGGGTTCTATGAAGTTACATTTTATAATAATAAGAATAATGACTTTTGTTTGAATTTGTAAGTATATAATTACCTGTATCATTAATTCTTAAGCATACGTTTTTTGTTTTAATTTAAGTGGATATTTTTTGTTAGTGTCAAAATAAATTAATGTTTTTTGTATCTTCTACTCGAAATAATATTTTTTTGGAGAAGCACACTTTTTTACACGGTAGAGTTTTTATCTTTCTGATTAAATTCATTAGCTTTTCAATTAATTAAAGAAAAAACGTTACTATTTATCCCAGAGCAAACTCTTATATTTCTTAACATTAAAAGCATTTTATTATTTTATCTAAAAAATGTGTCTCATTAATTTTATAAAAAAATAAAAGCAACTTAAGCAGCATACCATTAAAAGATAAAGTTCCTATAAATGTTTCGAAAAAGTCTAAGAGCTTTCTATAATGTTTTTGACAACACAAATCTACTTTGTTTTCTAGCATACTTAAATCTAACCAAATGCTGTGTAAATAATCCCAAAATGTCTGAAAACCTATCATTTTTTAAAAAGCTTTTGCTTATCATTTCGATTTCAAAAGTTTACCGTTTTAAAATTTTATCAACAAAAGCAACCAAGCTAACAGGGCTCAATACATTAAGGTGTCCTTTATGCATTAAAAGGTACATATTACGCTTGATGAAGAGTTTTAGTTCCAGCATTTTAAAACCAAATGTATTTTGCGTTAGGTGTTTCAGAAGCTTTCGTTAAAATTCTCTTGCAAATTTAAAGCCGACTTTCGAGTTGTTTTAAAGAATCTGCGTTAAAATTTCCAGATTCCATGCATAGATCTATATTGAAAAGAAATAAATAACTGTGTTTGAAAAACAAAAGAAATATTAAATTACGTATGGAAAAAAATTCTTTTTAATCTCATCTAAAAAAAGCAATACTTAAATTATAATTTATATACATTTTACTTGACAATATATCTTCAAAAATAATTCTCCACACTTTCGTAAAAGGTTTCACATATTGATTGTAAGTGAACGTAGCAGAAACACAGGCAAATAAGTCAATAAAAAACATTAATCTAATTTTAGTACACCTTTTTAACACGTTTAGCTTTGTGGGGCTAGAAGTGAGAACAGTTTGCAAAGTGAATCATATAAAAGTGCTTACGCTGTTAAAAAAATCGGCGTTAAATTACTGCAAAAATGATGCCGCTACTTTTTACCGTAAAATCCATCAAATCCCTTTTCAACGGGAAATGTTACAGTAATATTTATGTAATTAGAGTGATTTTACTGTAATCATTACTTTTGTTCTGTAACACATTCCGATTGAAATGGATTTTACTAGGAAAAGTACCAGCACCCTGAGTGCCGGTATTTTTTATCGTAGTTTGATCCTGAATTTTTTACAGTGTATATGTTTCGTATATTTGTTGTTGTAACGTTTAAGGACTTGTTTTTAAACTAAGATGGGAAGAGCTGAATGAATTTTTTTATTGAAGAGGCTCACTTACTTTCTCATATAATGTAAAATTTTGTGCATTGAAAAATCTCAAAAATATTTATTTTAAGCTGGCATTTGTACATTTGAAGTTGCAATGGATTCTTCTTATAAAATTCTTGATATCCCTTATAATTCTAATATTACTCTTAAATCGCTCTTAATTTTTGTTTAATGTTGTAAGTTCTTAGGTCTTAAATATATTGTCATTCACCTAATAGTTTATAAACAATAATAAATTTTTTTATCTTCCATTTAATAGGAGCTCAATGAATTACCTAAATCATGAATTTTATTTTCGCTTTAAAAACTCTTAAAATTGTTTTATTTAAACTGATATTCGTATAATTCAGGCCACGACATACTCCTCTAATTCTTATATTGAAAATCGCCTAAATATGACACTCCTAATTGTTGTCTTGTTAGAAATGCATGATAAAATTCTATCTATACTTCTATTATTTTATTTCTTCAGGTGTTAAAAACGAAAGTTATTATTATCTTATTCCATACTATACACCCGTTGCTAAGGGCAACGGCACGCTAAGCCAGTGAAGGATGAAATGAAAAAATGAAAGCACAGTTTTCATAATAAAAGCTATTTCTGCTTCGTCAAGATTTCGCAATGTTTTTTTAATGATGTGATATTATTAATTATTCAGTTCTTTAAATTTCTTCCGAATTTTTATAAGCAAAATAAAATTTTTGTCGTCGAACATATAGTTGCGAATTTGTATTTACGCTTGCTTGCGGAAACAATGTGTAATAAAATTATAACACATTTAAATTTTAAAATATGGAAAGAAATAATATATGATTACATTATTAAGACTGAATCCGTAAATTTCAAAATCGCATTTTGCAAAACAAAATACTGTAAGGAATTTCAGAACAAATTACGGTATAAAGAAGCGGCATTTTGCGTGCATCATTCGTAAAATATTGTTATATATTGTAAAATATTGTATTGTTATAGTAATATTTATTAAATTAAAGTGATTCTGGGATTTTATGGTTATTATTACTGTAAAAATTACGGCATATAAGATATTTTGCTTCGTAATATCTTAAATGGATTTCCGGAAGTAAAAAAGGATAGTAAAAAAGGAAAAAAATTCCGGCACCCAAAGTGCTGCTATTTTTCACTGTAATTTGATTCAAAAACTTTTACAGTAAATTTTTGCCAAATTTGAGACACGTATAAACTTTCCTTAATTGAAGATTTGAATTTCGTCAAAATCATTAGTCCTAATGCTATATATATAATTCAATATATATATAGCATTAGGACTAATATAATTCAATTAAATAAGGTATACCAGAAAAAGAAAAAAAAGAAATATTCGCCATTTTCATTAACAGGATTCCAACTAGGGAAATATATGAGTATACTATCACCTTCAAAAGCTTGTTCTAGGAAAAAAACAGTTTTAAAATCGAATATGAAAGTATTGGAAAATATTGAAATACATTATTAAGGAAGTAGATTCGTCAAGTATTTGAGAGATGGAGATCCGTTAAACATGTGATTTTGTGATGAAATGATTACTTAAAGTAACGAAATACAAGTTAAAAATTTCTGAATTGTACAAAAAAAAAATGCTTGATTTTTAAAATTGCTTATATGTAATTAAATATTTGCTCTAAGAAATAAGTTAAATCAAACAGAGTTTGAGTTTCATCGCTGGTTTTTCATAAAACAATTTGGTTTAATATTATTTGAGTATCTACCTCACATTAAAAAAAGAAAACTCCACTTAAATACGATACTTAAGGGTTATACGGCATTTCACCACTAAATAATAGGATTATAGATAACTGCCTTGGACTGGGTAGAACTTTTATCGATGTTTGAGATCTTATAATATTTTGACCATTTTTATTGTTCGATGCATAGATAAATGGAAAAAAAATAGTACTTTTAATAAAATAGTACTTTTAAAGCCTTTGTAACTACTAAACTATTTATTTTAACGGCACGTTATTGCAACGTCACTAGAACACATTTGAACCCT
Source organism: Parasteatoda tepidariorum (assembly GCF_043381705.1). NCBI lineage: Eukaryota > Metazoa > Arthropoda > Arachnida > Araneae > Theridiidae > Parasteatoda > Parasteatoda tepidariorum. Next base: position 55,968,773 of record NC_092205.1, read on the forward strand.
GTAACTTCTGAACTATTAATCCTATTGACTCGTTTCCTTCCACTCCAATAAAATAAATAAAAATCAGTACTTCGATTTTCTAAGCAGGAATATCAGATACGTAAGTAGATTTACTACAAAAGCTATGTATTGCAAGTTTACCAAAGTATATTACAATTTTTTTTTATTAAATAAGTTTTTTTTCTTTTATAATGATGGCCATGTATACAATATTTCACTTCAGGTGAGAAATTTTATTTCGAGATTCTCGATTATTCTCGAGATTTTACTGTTGTAAGCTTGCTCAGTCTTATTGATGTCAAAGTTAAATGAAACGGCTGTCTAATATCACCAAGATTTAAAGCGTTCGATCTCTGCCTGCCGAAGACTCCCTGTGTACACTGTTTAAATTTTTCTTCTAAAATTACGGTAATTTAACTGGCAGCTGTCTGTCCATCCGATTAACCATAAAGTTTACGGAAAAGATATTTTTTTTCTTTCATGGTATTATAACCATTTACAAAAATATCGTTATAAAACCATGAATACAAAACTATACGGTTTTTTAACCATTTACAACTAGCATTTTTTATAAAACGTAATAATTTTTTAACTAGGCATAGAATCTCGGATATTTGTAAATTAATGGTCATTGGAGAGTTCCGGACACTGGGAATTCTTCATATGTTAAACGGAATGGAGAAAATATTGTAGTGTCAACACTAGGACTCGAACTCCAGTTCTGATGGTCATGAGATTGACAGATGAGCCTTCTCGGCTATGATATGTACGCAGTAGCGAAGAACTATGTAGCTTCATTAGGTGGTTCTAGTTGGTGCGATAAAATTCTGGTTGTTTAACAGTATTAGGTGAAAGCAGTTAATAAACAGTCTTTCTTAAACCTAACAGTTTGATTACCATTTCATTTATGGTTAATTGACTGTGTTGATTAAATTTAGTAAAATAGCCATGCAATCAATTGTTATTTAACCATTTCTTCCGAGAAATTTCGAACAGTGTAGTAAATGGTGACTGGAGCACGTTAAATCTTTTTAGAGTGAAAAAGTCTTCCATGTACCCATAACGAATCATGCCTCTGGGGGTAATGAATTTGAGATTGATCGTTCTCTGGTTCAGGTCTAAATTACAATCCGAGGATTTATGAATGGGTCAGCCCTATAAACAAGCTGAGACGTGTGTGTGGCTGAAGCCGTATTTTTGGCCATAGATGGCGCTATTGAAAAGCAAAAAATGCACCCTCTGCCTTATATTTGCTTGGTTTCATCAATTAGGCCTGCTGGTATTGACAAGTAGCATTAGAAACAACAACAAGATTTAAAACAATTGATATTTTTCAACTAAAGTCAAAAATATACCTGATTAAAAAATACTATAAAAAAATCATTAACAATGATCTTTATGATACAATACAAATTTTATTAACAAACAGAAATAATAGAAGTGTTTGTTATTAAAGCAAAAGTAGCGGTAAATAAAGTTTAAGAAATAGTTAAATATTAAGGAAAATTTATATTATTATTTTTTAAAAATTAATTTTAAAAGTTAGCAGTTTGGAAAAGTAAACAAAATAATATATTTATAATTCAATCATTGGATATGCTAACAATTTTGAACTGATTATTGTAATCATTAATTCTGCTGCTAAAATTCCTTATTTAGAGTTTTTCAAAAGTGACATGTTGTAATAAATTGTAGCTAGAATAAAAATGATGAAATAGGAACAAACTATAATAAGCAAGAGTAATTACCATGTGTCCAAGTGTAACGATTTTCAAGAAGGAAACATTATTTGCAATAAACAAAGTTCTCAAATAACAGCTTAAATACTTATATTCTTACTTCTTTGCAGAAATTCAATTCAAACTTTCACGTTTTTAATTGCTTTCAAAATTAACTGTTAATGTAAATCCCATTATATCTACAAACAATTCCATCATTCTCAAATTCGGCAATTAAGAGAATAATAAAACATCGCAAATTAATCCGAAACTTTACATCAAGTGTCAATTTCAGAACAAAAGATAAAATCTCTTTTATTTTCGAATTTCTCACCGTGGCGATATTTAATTACGAACCATCCCTATTCTCTGCAAACACGAAACAACTTTCCTAGGGATTTAGGAAAAATCCCTGGCATGCTCTTACTTCCTGCAGGGTAAGAACAAATTAATTTATGGAGCTTTAAAGACCAGTGTTATTTGGAAAGGAAACTTTGTTCAAGTAATAAGCATGCTCAATACCTGTAAGACTAATTCTCTTGAATAAATTAAATTTTTCCTTTTTCCTCTTCCAATAATTTTTTTTTCTGCCTTCTTCCTTACGCGTTTTCGAAGTTTTGCTTGAGACAATATTAAGTTCTGTTAATCAATGCTTCTCTGAAAACTCCGCTGGAAACTTGTAAAGCAAACTGACTCTGACAGCTGGCACTTATAAGTGTTAGAAAAGAGTTTGGTTGAAAATTGCTCTCTTATAGTTTTAGACTCTTCGTTTGGAATTTAATTGCTCTGAAATCTTGCTGAAATATAATCAATAATTGAATCGCAATTCCTGGGAGAAACTTCTGTTAAAAGTTTTCTTAAATCTAAAAATCAATAAAAGGATTTCAATGTTCGACAAATGAGGAATATTTATTCTTCTAATAGTTTATACTGCCTTGAAAATTTATTATAGCTTAGAAAAGACAATAAGTAACGTTATTTTACATATCTACGAATATTTTTTGTACTTTTTACGTGTTATTATAAAAATTAGTGTAGCATTATTTTAATAAGTTGGGTTACTCCTGATCGTATTACGGGAAAAAGTTATGGGTACTCTGGGTGCCGGTACTTTTTAATATAAATATATTTTTTCCCAGAACATGCTACGTAACTAAAAATCTATTGCACCATGATTTTTACTGTAAAAATTACCACAAAATCGTTAAATCACTCTAGTTAAATAAATATTACTGTAAAAATCAATCCGCAATTTTTGTAAGTTTTAGAATAATAATTATCTTAATTTTTAGAATAATAATTATCGTTAATTTTAGAATAATAATTATCGTAATTAGAATAATAGGATATAATAATTATCGTAATTTTTCGAATAATAATTACCATGATTAGAATACTAAGATATAATAATTATCGTAATTAGAATAATAATAATTATCGTATTTAGAATAATAATTATCGTAATTATTGTAATTTTGTTTCTGTAATTTTTAGACTAATATTTATCGTATTTAGAATAATAATTATCGTATTTAGAATAATAATTATCGTAATTATCGTAATTCTGTTTCTGTAATTTTTAGAATAATAATTATCGTAAGATCACTGCATCATCCTAATTAAATAAATATTATTGTAAAATTTACGGTATTATATTTTACGTTAGAAATAGATTTTACCAGTACTTTATACAGTAGTTTGATCTGAAATTTCCTACAGTATAAGCTATAATGCATGTAGCATTGTTTCAATGCATGTGTGTATGAGTTATTATGCATTTAGCATTATACTTCACTATACTTATCAATAGAGGATTTTTTATTATAGTAAAAGTTTGCCTTAACTTATCATTAATTTAAAAATTTAGTTGAATATTATATAATTATTAGCGAGAAGATAAAAAAGGAACAACGGTATTTCAAATTAGGCAATAATCTATGCTAATTTATTAATTTATTAGATAAACAGGTAAAATTATGTGTTAAACGGTCATCGTTATTTTAAAACTGACAAAAATAATAATTATCCATGATTTTATGAGTTTTACTTTAGTTTTTCTTATTAATCTTTTACTTTTCTTTTTATCAAATAATAATTAAAAATAAATTATACCAACTTTAGTTTTAGTTATAATTAAAAAAAAACAATTAAATTGATCATTTGTTCATGATTTTACAAATTTTTTTTGCTTTAACATAAATACATAATTTTAGATATGTATTTCAATTGGGTACATGATTTTTAAAAAAATGTATCACCAAAACAAATTGTATTTTGAACTGAAATTTGTTCAAAAATTTTTGGATTTGTAACATTCACGATATATAACCAATTATGGCTTGCAATTTCTTATTAAAATCTTTCTTAAAAACTTTTGTCAAACAAAAGTTTTTTTGAATAACAAAATACTAAATTCAAAGTATTTTTACTTTAATTTTTGACATTGTGTCTGAAACATATTTTATCATATGCAATCATTGATGCTGTGTATTTTTGTTATTATATTAGAATCATTTTATTTTCTTATTTCAATTTGACATGCATAATGTTAAAGAAATAATTTAAAAATAAACTGTCCCGATAGTGTTAAAATAAAATTCAACATGAAAAAAAACGAAACTATAAAACTGTTTATAGATCTAATTTGTACACCAGCGATTAAAAAGCTTCAAGCGATTTTCAAATCAAACTACAATACTTTTCGTTGGAAATTGTCAACAATTTTTCACCAAGCAGCAGTAGTTCCAGGAAAAGTTTCAAACAAATAAATACAGCTTTTAAGAGACAGATATTTAAATTTTATTTTACACACCTTTTATTTCAAAACTAAGCAAATTGTAAAGAGCAACTACAAATTTATAATTAAAATCGTTCTATTCAGGATACAAACCTTTCATTAAAAAAATGATGAATACCGTAGTTTAAAAATTTCTCATTCTGAGAAACAAAAATAGTAAACTAATTTCAACTGTTTAAAATAAAGAAACCGGACATTTTTCGAAACTTTCGCTTAGAAACAAATGGTAGTTATTAAATATTTTAGCAAAAATAAATCAATGTAAGGAGATAGTTTTGAGCAAATATTTGCACTGTAACAGAATGGAACGTAAATATTTGAAATGGATATTTTGCGATAGATTTTCGTTAATTCTATCAACACTCTCAAACGCTGTTAATTGATTTATATGAGTTTTCTGTCATTTAAAATTTATTTTTAAGGCTTTTGTTCCATATGTATTTTTTTCAATGCATCAAGTGCGAACTGATTGGTGAAAAATTAGTTAAAAAATTTTATTAAAAAGTGACAAACATTTTAATTACTTGTTTTTTTCTGTTTTTGTGTTGTTGTTTCTTTTGGAAGAAAAAATTCATTTAAAAAATTATTTGTAATATACAACATTAAATTTAATATTATTATTTTTGAAGAAATTGTAATGTAATAATAACAAAATACTTTAAGTATATATTTTTAAAGTGTATGAAGAATATAATATTTGAAAATAATATACTATTATAATATAAAAATTTGTATTGTTGATATGTAATATCTCTGTAAAAAAGTTTCGTATATTTTTTTCCCAATGCCAGCTTGGAGAATGACCTACGTCATACAGGCATCTGAAGGGCAGATTAATTGAACACATTTCCATGGGCACCGCATTAGGTGGGCCAACGTTGCTCCCTCAGTAAGGACAGTTAGTACAGAGAATGAAAGAACATACACGCCTTGCTCGAGATTCGAACCCAGAATCTTTCTGATGCAAAGCCAGCTCCCTCATCCTAACACAGATCAATCGCCATTTTTTTATATCTGAAAACCAAAAATGGGGCAACTACTTTACAGCAAGTGGTGTTATATAAGTGTAGCACTACACCAAAAACTCAAGGATATTTCTGGTGCCAATTCTGGTTCTAGAAAAGTGTGCCTGGTGAAATAACTTGAATTTTCTTTTATACTATTTGGTAAGAATAAGGCGCCACCATTCACCTCGCTTGTTATTTCGTAACACTATAATTTATAATTATAGTAAGATATGAAACACATAATAATCAGTAAAGTTATTTTTAAGAGACAATATGAAATAAGGATCAGAAATTTAGTTTAAGTACATACAGTAAGTTTGTTAAGCATACATAACGCGTAGTAGAGAGAATATTAACATAATCATAAACAGCCATATTCTCAAATGCTTAATCTTTACTGCTCAGTTCAGAGGTTTAAAAGCATCCTATTTCATTTTTGAACGTTATAGAGAATTTTGTTTTTATAATGATGGTGTAGCTAATCTTAACCGTCTGGTATACGAAGCAATTAACATTACAATGAAATAGGTAGCTATAACTTTTATAAAATTGCATTAAACCTTATTTCCGCAGTAAAGTAAACCTTAGTGTCGTGTAATAAAGTACACTGTATGGAATTTAATGCATCTCAACACCAAAAATAGTAGCAATTTCTTTACACCAAAGTAGTACAGCAAAACAGCACATATAAATCTTTATTTTAGGTGTTTTATTTCACCATGAACCGAGGATAAATCCTGGTGTATTTAAACATCAAGAATGTTCTTTTGCACTAGTTAGAGTAAGTAGATGCCACCATATTGGTATTCCTAAGCTCATGACATTAGCATTTATAATAACAACTAGACGTTATACACATGCGAGTCTTTCTTTCTCGGTTACCTTTGCAACTTTACCATCATTTTTTATTTCCATAGTTAAATTGTTGTTACTTAAAAACTCGTTAAATGCTTTTTTTTTCAGAAAAAATTCCTTAGTAATAAAGCAAAAAGTTGAATTTGAATAAAGTTTTACCTCCAATACCGTGTTCATTATTTTGTAGCATAAGTTGACTTAACTCAAAATTTATAACAGAAGTCAATATAACTCTTTTACTGTTATATAATTGTTAAATGATAAAAAATTTTAGATATCGATTTAAACATGTTTGTCATAAACTCTGCAGTGAAAGGTAATACTATAGAATCACTTTATAATCAGGAAATCATTTTCAGTTTTAATAACAGTAATTCACTGAGACAAAAAATTGTGATCAAAACTACCAGACTATGGTAAGATTTACCGTGTTTCTGGTTCAATGGGAAAGATCGATAATTTTTCAAAAAGCTCAATAATTTTTACCGAATCACTTTGGTAATAATTTTGGTATAATTGACAATAAAATACGGTTTTACAATATACGGTAAAATTTGTTAATTTTATCATGATATCTTAGAGCATGGCATGAAATCCTTCTATCCGGTTAATTTCACTTTTCAGTTTTGAATTTTTATACTAACTGTGTGGTACTAAAAAATATAATTTTGAAAACCAGAAATTTCCGGTCAACCGCTTGCAAATGAAAGAAAAAATTACCAAATGAATGGTTTAAATATTGCACATTTTAGTTTTAAATACCAGAATTAGGATTTCGTTGTAAATCTGTAAAATTAATGTAAATATTGTAAATCTGTAAAATAAAAAAATCTGTAAAATTAATGGTCGTAAACTGCCAGGTTAGTTGTCCAAAACCATGAAATTTACGATGTAAGCACGTAGTCACAATGATTTTTTTACCATGCACGAATAAGCTTTTCCCGTAAAAATTGCTAAGAAAAACCATAATCAAACCGGTTTTTTACACCGTAACAAAACAATTTTTTTAGCAAAAATTAATCTGTTGTCTCAGAAGATTTTTACTAAATGGGAACAAAATTTCTCTGTGAAAAATACGTAGTAAATCTGTACTCGCATCAGATGCGAATAAACTGGAAGTTATCATAGCTGGGAATCGAACCTAGTTCGCTTCAGATGGAAGCATGTGATCTTTCCCCTCAGCTACTGCTGCTCAAATATATCATTCAGAAGAAATTCAAACTAACAATTTCGTTTCAATATTGTATCATTTATTGTAAAGTCGAAGCACAGTTTTATTTATACGATGTTTGAACCATAAAGTAACTGCTAAAAATAAGAGCAAGCATAGAAAATAAGTGTAAAATGATTGGAGAAAATGCTAAGTTATATTACGGAATGCAAAACTTGCTCCGTAAGATCCGTAACTTCAACTGACGGTTTTAATCCGTTTGTGATACGAGAGGAAAACTGAAAAAACCGCTTTGTCAACAAAACGGCTTTAAATCGTTAAATATGGGGAATATTTAACGATTATTTTTTCGAATATTCTTACGAATAAAACGAATATTTTTACGAATACAACGAATATTTTTACGAATACAACGAATATTTTTGCGAATACAACGAATATTTTTGCGAATGGAACGAATATTTTTACGGTTTACCAAAAATGTCATTACCAGCCAGTACGGTAATTTTACCAAATTTCTTTTCTCCATATAATAAACAAAAATACGTAATAGCAACTCAGAGAATACAAAGAACGGATGATAAAATCGCAACTTAATGCATTTAAAGTAAATTTTTAAGGAATATTTTACATGCAAACTATGCTTAATAGCTTTTCTCAAATTTATGTTGAGGACAACCATAAAAGTCTGGATCTTCATATGAGAAAACTAAATCATACCATGTAATTTTCTGGCCAATAAGAATGCGCCGACAACAATGGAAAACGGTTTTTAAACGAGTATTTTGATGCAAGTACTTCGTTAATATGTCATTATGTCTTCCCGAGAAACACAACCCGATAACTGCGATGTAACAGCTATTTATCGAAAATAAAAGAAAAATGTAAATAAAAATAAAACGAAATCCATCCGCATTACATTTTATTTCATTCACATTGGTTGGCTGACAGTTTTGATCATTAGGCAAGAACTCAAGAACTAAAATACATTTTTTCTTCTGAGCAGTTATTTATGGTAAATGACAGCTTGATGTAATTTTAAAAAATCTCAATTTACATAAAAAATAATGCTATAAAACTATTTGATGTTTACAATAAAAAAATTCTCATTGCACAGTGAAAAAAAAATACTAATCTGTGGTTGTCAACTGAATTGGGAAAAGGAGAACAAAGTTTTGAGCTGGAAAAAGCGATTTTGCAATTAAAATCTCTCCAAGAAATGTCGGCAGACAGCTGTCAACATAAACGTGAATGAAATATTGCATTAATAAGAAATCTCCATATTTTTGAAGAATATAATTCACATTTAGCATTAAAAATATGAAGGAGCGTGATTTTTTTCCCTTTTAGTATTGCGTTTATCAAAAATATTTCAGAAATAAATAAGCGTTTTATACATTCGAGATATTAATTGCAAAGCAGAATTGGGAAGAGTATGTTTTGATTGGAGAGAACTCTTAACTTTTTTTTTTAATTTTATGCAAAACTATTTATAACTATTTGCAATTACTTCATGGGATAAAATATGAAAAATTTAAAATAAAATGAGTTAATATAACCAAATTTAATGCATCCTAAATAAAAAGTATACTTAAACTTTTCCGCTTTATTTGTATTACTTGCATATTTAGGTATCTGCATGAAATGTTTAATATGCAAGTTGTTATGCATGTTATCTGGCGTTATAATGTTTAAAATGAATATCAACATTGAATTTTTTAAAGATGCATTATTTTCTGCTTTTTAAAATGAAATATTAATTTTCGGTTTCTTCTGTTGTCTTTTTGTCTCGTTGCTTGCAGTTTTAATATGAAAATTTATAACACTTTCAAAATATTAATTATATTTAAAAAATATTTAAAATATTTTCAATTAACTTAAAAATTTAAATTATTTATTAAACTTTCTTTTGTGTATCTAGTATTTAACTGATTTGAATGTAGAAGTATATACACTGTAAAAAATTTAAATGCATTTCAACACCAAAAATTGCATAAGGAAACACCAAAGATAGTTCGCTTGGTGATAAATGTCACAAATGTTTCATTATACTTCGTTTGGTGAAAAGTAATTAACACTGATATTTGTGTTTACTTACACCGAAACTTGTGGCAACAGAACATGATAATAAGATAAAACTCACGCAAATACCAGTGAAATTACTTTTACGATACAATTATACATCAAAATAAGAGTACGATACATTTGTAGTTGTAGTTCATTTATGTCGCACTAGAGCTGCACAATGGGCTATTGGCGACGGTCTGGGAAGCATCCCAGGGGATGATCCGAAGACATGCCATCACAGTTTTGATCCTCTGCAGAGGGGATGGCATCCCCGCTTCGGTAGCCCTACTACCTACGATAAATCGAGAACTGTTAATTTGAATTAAATACACTCATCAGCTCTAAAAAGAATAGGTTATCAACTAAATTATATAATAATTTAATTATAATTTTATTATTGGCAGATTTATTTAAATCTTCTTATGAGAACATAGTTATCTTTATTTGTCGATTAAAAACTTATGTCTTTACGAAACACTGAGTTCTTCTTCCTGTAGAATGTTTAGCAGCTGCGACACGACCACAAACTTACACTTCCTCATATTCGGTAGTAAACAATCAATCGCTGTCATTTGGCGATTTTCAAAAGTAGCCAAAATTGGCGTTTTCGGGGCAAAAACTATTCATGAAGAGTGAAAGTATTTTCCATTATTGCTCTCTCAAGTTAAAAGCACTCTTTAAAATGTATATAATTTCTCCATTCCATATTAACTAGAAATAAGATATTCATTCAACCAGTTGTGTTTTTTACTACGAAATTCGGAGATTTATTATACAGTTTTTGCAGTGTAGACGTTTTTGCTCTCTTAAATATAATAATGGGCTATAAAAGAGTGAGATTATAATAATAGAAATAATATTGTAATTTTAATTAATTCGATGCTTTTCTCGTAAATAATAAAAAATTATGTTAATATATACCGTCATTTTCTTCTGAAATAGGTACAAAAACATAAGTTACGCGTTGTTGTATTTCTGAATTGTCGCATTGTTTTGTGTTGTTGAGCATTTTTTAAAATCTTGAATCTTTTTCCATACACATGCGCCTCACTCTCAATATAGATAAAAGCGAAATCAAGGAAATCTCACCTTTTCCACTGTTATGTAGTGACTCAATAAGAACTAATAGCTACAACTTCATAAAAGGTAATGAACTTAAAATATTTAGAACAATAATTAACGTAAAATTAAGGTAGAAGCTAAAATTGATAACAGACTCAAAATGGATAGTCAATGTTATTTTTTAATTTGAGAAGACAGTTGTAACAAAATTTTATCAGTTTTAAAACGAAGTTACAATCACTATAAAGCAACCTTCTTTACTTTAATGAAGCGAAACAAGAACCTCAAACAAAATAACTTAACTTTCACTAAGCATATTTAAAAAAAATCTCAAGGAGATTTTTGGTCCAGCGCAATAGATACGCAATAGATTGATCCAACAAGATACAACTTTAAAATCTACTGGCTTTATAGACATCCACAGATAATAAAAAAAGTCATCTGTAAATAGATTTCGGTGGTCAAAGTCATGCTCGGAGAAGCTCAGAAGATAATCCCATAAAGATATGGACTATCAAAAGGAACGAAGGATCATAAGGAAGACCATCGATTAAATGGATGGATGACTTCTAAAAAGTTTTGAAATCTTTGAAAATTAAAATATGATTACTTCAGATAAAATAATTGTCGATGCGGATAAATGACGCTTGATTGTAGCAGCCAAGCCCTGTTAGAGCCAACTGTGCTAGTGAAGAGGGAAGATTATATAAATATATTATTTTTATATATTGGTCAGATTGTTCAGTAATAATAGCTTTTAGCCCATACATTTTGAATCATTGTCAAAAATTATGTCAAAAAAGCAAGTGAATAGACGTATATTAATATTTAAGAGAAAGAATATTTAAACGTGATTAAAACGTAAATGGAGAATGAAAAACTAGAAGAAAACGTGAAAACCGATTTTATTGCGGAGATTAAACTTGAGGGTGTTTTTAATGAGCTCCTTTAAATATCTCCAACTCTTTTTTACTCACCTTTTTCTTCCGGCATTTAATCCAATTTTGACGTTCTTTCTATGCAATGATTTATTAGATTTCGATAACGTTTTTTTTTTTTTTTTTTTGCTTAAATATTAATTTGCGTATTTTATTGAAAATATTTTTGAAAAAATCTCTAAAAAGGTTTTATTATGGACGGTGATTACGGATCACCCAGTATAATAGTCCTAATTTAAAACTATCAACTGCCGTAAATATATATTAAAATGTTGCCCTCAAGTCGACAAAGAGATTTATTCTAAAACTTATTTAATCATAGGACAATTATTGAAAGAATATTAAGTACAATAATAAATTTAGTCTAAATTAGTTTAGACTTTAATGCCTGTTCAATAATTTAAACTTATCTTAAAAACATTTCGTAAAAATAATAATAATAAAAATAATAATAATAAAAATAATATTATAATAATGTTAGATCATATATTACTGATTCAACTCTAATATATATTTGTATTATATTTTGATGTATTTACTTTTTAATATTTATTTTATTTCACCGCTTTTACGCTGTCTCTTACGTTGTCCTAGTGTCCCCAAAATGTATCATTCCTCTTTTAATTTTTATTTCCTTTACTACTTTTTGCAGATTATTGTAAATTTTATATTGTTTATTTGTTATTTTTCTCCAGTTGTGATCATTTCTGTTTTATCCAAATCCAACATTGCATATGTAAATATATTATGCCCAGATTTGCCTCCTTTGGCTACATATCTCCCCTTGTCTACCATGGTTGCTTCTCATTGCTATATTTCATCCCACTAATATTAACTCTCTGTTGTTTTGTTTTATTAGCAACTTCGTTTTCTAAAGAGCATTGTGATTTGAAAATCTCAAACATGTCGTTCTTTTCACCATTTCTTTTGTGAACAAAATAAGTTTATATTTTCATGCATTCCTTTGTTTAAGTTTTTCTTCCTATGATATTAGCAAAAGCAATTGGAAACGCAGACCGAGGAAATAATCAATTGTATTAAACACATTAATTGCATCAGTATTACACAAAATTAAATTATGATATTAGTTACTTAAATTCAATCAAGTAATGTTTTTGTGTAATTTAATTTGCTTATTTTCAAACTCTATTTTTTTAAAACTAATTATTACTTATTAATTTTTACTGAGACATATTTTCTCACTACTTTCACCATTTATTTATTTTTAAAGATACCAAAAACAAAACAAACTTCAACGTTAAAAGAAACAAAATAATAATGTAGCAGAATTTTTCCTACATTAATATTTTGTATATGTAAGTATTGCACTCTATCCATGTCATTCATCAAAACACTTATACACAGTTATCTTTCTACCATTAAAAAAGACTTTCACCTGGAAAAACCAATTAAATATTTCTTTTCGGTAAATTGCAATTACAAACATAAAAGCCATTTGCAACCTGGAAGAACCACCATAATCTTTAATTGTAAATACACCAAAATAAACAATAATCGTCCTCTTAAAATGCGTGTGAAAGTGTAATTGTAGCTTCAACTATTTATGATAGAGTGCAATTGCTTATTAATTAGGCGTGGAATGAAAAAATCCTTCGCTGGTTTAATAGTCAATGTTTCACTTTTAAGTGCAGAAAATGAAATATGGCAGAAGTTTTGAGTGAAGATTAAAAATATTAAAGCCAGCTTTGCAAGTAAAGGTATTTTTGAATTAATGGCACAGAAATGAATCTGATAAAGGAAATGCGTTTTTAAAGAAAAAGCTATTATTGAAAATTTGTTTCTGAATACTATTTGTTTTCGCATTTCTTCTCATTTAATTTGCAGATTATTGTTTTATTTCTTAAAAGCTACACTTTTCTTTTGTTAATGAGGTATTTGAAAGTTTCTTTAAAAGTTATCCATAAATTAATAAATATTGAAAGCTTTTCGCGCAAACGTGAAGTGAAGGTAATGCTCTTTTTAATTAATGGGAATATTTTATCGGAATAATAAAGATAAAAAATGAAAGTTTTGTAATTGTTTGCTGAGATGTGTTTAATTGCTCAGCCTAATGATGCGTTTTTTGATAAAAGTAATTTTTCTATAAACAGCACTTATCATAACGCTTACAGAACTTAATTATTTTTTTACTAAAAAATACTTTTTTTCAATATTCAACCGTAGGATAAATTTAATGAGTATCAACGGCCTATTCTGTAAAAAAAAAATTTAAATATATTTATAAATATTTATAACATGAATGAAATTTTAAAAATGTTTTTTAAAAGTTTTTTATACTTTCATTACGCTTAAAGAGCTGCTTTTACTTTTCTATCATACATAATGTTTTAATTCCTAATTGGAATCGGGTTTTTTTTTTTACATTTAGCTAAAAAACAAATCTATTTTAAAAAAGTATTATCTACTATTGTAATTTTTTTTAATCATTCATTAGGCAGAATAAAAAAAGGCATTGACTGCTAAACGCTGTTTAAAAATCACACTGTAGAACTGATAGAATTTTTTTATTATTTTTTTTTAAATCTGCTGTTACGAACCTCCAATTATCTGGATCACAATAGAAAAATAAAAGAAAGAAAAATGCAAAAGAAATACAAAAAGGAATTTTAGTAACGCAAATACTAAACTGTAATTTTAAGCATTAAAAACTGCGAGAAAATCCCCAGTAGCATGCACAATGTGTAAAATCAAAGAAAACCGTCCTGCTCTGAATAACCTTTGGTCTAATGACCAGATTCTATCCTACGAACATCCGATCTCAATAATTTAAAACACACTGCTACAACAATGCCAATCCATTAAAGAGAGCGTTTATTTCAGTTAAGAAATTAATAACAAAAACATACTTTTTGTAAATAATCCTTCATAGATACACGTTGAGCCGAATATCTAATGCAGTGACGTGTATACTTGTCATGTGAACATAAAAATCGCGGGTCGCAAGCGGTCTCTTTGCGACCAGCGGCCCTAGAAAGTATACATATGTAAGCAGTGACTTGGACCGCGAGCAGAGATTTGCGTTAATAATTGCATTGAAATTACGTAAACAATTAGAGAGTGGAATGACAGTATTTTGCACTGAGAAGTAAAATTCTAGACATCCTTGAACTGAATACAAGAATCTGATGCATATTATCCGAAATCTCTCACTTTTGAAGAATCCGCAGAAGGGCTGAAAGTAATACGAAAAAGAAGAAAAACTAGTAATGTAACGGGTAGTTTATTTGTAGCACTAGATGGCGCTACCCCTCTACCCCAAAGACGATAACAACTATCTTTTTCTGACTTAATATAGGAGATGACGCAGGACGAGCTCTGCGAACCACCCTGGTTCCCCCTTTCCTACTCATTTGAGTAAAAACTTTCTAGTTAAATTATGTTAGTTAATGTTATATTTTTTTTACTCTTTATTGTTAAATGTCTAATGTGATTTTATAATTAAAAATATTGAGCTCATAGTGATGATATTTTATTTCATCATCTTGCGTCTACATAATTGGCGACCAACTCGCGGCCCGATCCATTCTTATTAATACTTTATTTTAAATATTTTTGAGTTATACGTTCCATCCTGGAATGAAGTGGAATTGTTCCGTCCGGAAATGAAACAATGCTGCTAGCATTACTAAAAGCTTCTTCCTAAGGAGTTAAAATAAGTTTTAAAATTTTATTATTCTTGAGATAAATTTTGAAACGAATTGCTTCTCGTAGCAAGTATTTTAACAAAAGAAAAAATTAGTTACAAAACTTAACAAATCTAAGTTTAAAACCAGATAAATTTCAATGTTTCAATCACGAAACGCTTATACCTACTTTTGGTTTGATTAAAGTGATAACATTTACTTTTGTTTTCCATTCACTTACATTTTGCATGTTGTTAATTGTGAATTTGCATGAATAAGTAAGATTCTATTATGATGTGCGAATTATTGTAGCCTTGATAACTTTTGGAACTGTGAATAATTGATATTGTATGAAAATAATAAGTTACTGTTTAACATATTGGTCAGATTCATCAGAATCGCATAATTTTGATTCATCAGAATCATATTAAATATTCGTTGTAGAGAGAACGCTTTGTTCTAAATATATCATCATTTCCAAGAGTTTCCAGAGGAGTATTTATGTTTCATCGGAAATATAAAGAATTTAATATTTAGTTCATAGTTTCTTTGACATCAGTTCAATTTATGTGGTGGAACTTTTGTTTTCAAAACAAAACAAAAAGAATAGTTTACGAGTTATAATTCAATTTATTGAATAATTTGAGTATTATCTTGATTTATGGTTAATTAGTTAGTTAATGAAATAAAGGTTGTTAATAAAGTGTTGCAGTATATAAGAAAATATTGTTAATTCTCACAAATAGAAATAAATGTTACTTCTCAATATCACTTATAAATTATGCATGAAGATTAATGTGTGTATTTTCGATCTTGTGGTAAGGCGATGCAACGCGAAAATGATTGTATAAACCAGGGATGGGCAAACTTTTTTGGTCGTGGGCCAAAAATCTAGAAAACAAAGTTTGGTGGGCTGAGTAAAAACATCTGAAATAAAATAAAGTCAATTCATTATTGAGTGCATGTCACTCTACATCAACTTTGCGATTTTTAGTTGCCATTTTGGGATAAAAAATGTTTACAAATAACTCAAAAAAGCAGTAACCATTTTATACATTTAATAATTTCACCATTATTTACAATGACGTTGCATGTGTGCAGCCTTTCCATACGCAGTAAAATATGTTAGAGCTCGAGCCGACAGAAAAGTCCGTTCGTTGGAACTTAAAACGCGTAGTCAGCCTCATGTGAAGTACAATTCACCTATATTAGATTCCATATGTCTGCTCCTCGAGAAAGACAAATACTAGTTGGAGCTAATCTACAGCTATTCTATAAAGAACTTTTGCTTTCAACATTTTACCAGTTAAAGCTGTTTGTGCTAACTATTTTAATTAATTTATGTTTTGTAGAACAAAAATAGAGAAAGTGAAAAGGTCATCAGTACTTTGTTAAAAAAGAAATCAACAAAAATAGTTTTAAACAAAGTAGATATATTCGCCACTGATCGGCTAGTTAAAATTCTGTCCGCGGGCCGGATAAAATCTTCCGGCGGGCCACAGTTGGCCCGCGGGCCGTAGTTTCCCCATCCCTG
>NC_092205.1:55989109-56091143 GCF_043381705.1 Parasteatoda tepidariorum
TATATATATATATAAAGGTATTTCTATCAATTCTTCTAAGATCTGCAAAATTTTCATACAATTTTAAGGGTTTAGCTTTGGAACGTTTCTTTGTTAGCATCGAAGGTAAATTATCAATTATTAAATTTTAATAATCTTCTCATTGCTTTCTTAAATGTATTATGAATTTTAAAATAATACATAAATTTATGTTTTCCACGCACCATTAGTTCCTTTGAAGTAATGGAAATATAAAAGCGGATTAGTATTAATGTTCATAGTTAGTACATAAATGCTTTAAGAAACATCGTGGATATAAATTTTTTTCCACAGTATAATTATCGATTATATAACACAGCAGAATTAAATAAAAATAAGTAAATCCGCATATATAAGAAATGTGACCGAAGCTCTACATTGTAGAGTATATATTCTTCATCATCTAAACTTTTTCGAGAAACCTAACCATTTAATTATTTTGCCTCTTAATTAAGCATTTTTTTTCAGTGAAAATATATTTTCTAAGCTCTTTGCAGTCATTTTATACATTTTTATTTCTATTGTTTCATATTTACTAAAATGAGACCTGACAAGCCAATCCACTAAAGCATTTATATCATTCTTCATATTTAAAAACTACATTCCTTTCATTTATTTAGTTTCGCTTCATTTTTTTATGAAATAACAATGAAAAAATCAATCACAATTAAAAGAAACAATTTAAAATTCTTAAATAAATTCATTCTGGGCGTTAATAAACCAATTAAGTATCATGAAATTACATCAAGGAATTTCAAACGAGTATAACTCTATTTAATTTATAATAAAGTAATAATTTCATAATGCAATAATAAAAATTCAAAATAGGGCCATAATAATTTCATTTTAAAATAATTATAAAATAGCGCTAATAATTTCACAGTAAAACTAGAATTTCTGAATAATTTCGTAATATTCCAAATTGTATGAATAATAATTTCAAAATAAAATAATTATGTTGTGGTTGCAGTAGTTCATATACGTCGCACTAGCGCTGAGCAATGGGCTATCAGCGACGGTCTGGGAAACATCCCTGAAGATGATCCGAAGGCATGCCATCACAAATTTGATCCTCAGCAGAGGGGATGGCAGCCCCGCTTCAGTAGCCCAACGATCTGCACACGAAGTTCAGCACTTCACGGTAGAACAGTTTAATGAGGACCAATACCTCACACCCTCAGTCCCTACGCAGACTGATCCAAGTGGTCACCCACACGCACACTGACAGCAGCCAGTGATGCCTGACTTCGGTGATCTGCTGGGAACCATGTCTTAACAATCAGTCCACTGCGGGATAAATAATTATGAAAGATACTTCTGAGAGAGATGCACAAACACAAATTTGAAAGCATTTCGTTTAAGAATTTTATTCTCAAACGCTTTAGCTTAACTAACTAAAACATTTAATACTCTTAAATATATTTATTTTAAACATAAACAGACCATTCTTGTGTCGGAAATATAATAGCTTCAAGGAATTTCAAACAAATATATCGTTAATAATTTTCTTCTCTGTGCGCAAAATATGTCTTTATTATATACAATTAAAACTGAAGACTTTTCCTTAATTTCTATGGACGATGAAGTCAAACGCGTAGAAATAATGATCACAATATCATACATTACTAAGCTTTTCAGTTTTGTGCAAGCATAGTTATTCAAACAAAAGCTTCCTTCATCACTGAGATAATGAAATCTCTGCCTAAAGAACGTTCGTAAACTCTTAATTCTGACTTGATAACCTGAGGGCCATTTAAATTAAATAAATTCTGAATCTATGAGCTCTCAAACTATAGAATGAAGACTAGAGATAAGAACTTTGAAATTTCATATAAATATAGCGTAATTCTAGTAATAAATGTAAATAATTAAGATAATAAATGACTTTCTGTGTCTTTAGAGTAATTATTTTCCTAATATATGGAAAAGATTATGTCTATGCTTTCGGCTTTATTTACTTTGGGAATAATGAACTCAAATTTAAATAAAATTTGGTTCTTTGAATTGATTAATAATTAAAAGCTAACATGACTCGTAAATTTCGAAGTTTACAATTGAGTTAATCAAACTATCTAAAGTAAACGAGTTGCTATCTAAAATTAACAAACTTCTAATGCATCGCAATAATATTATATATGTATTTCAGTTAATTTATTTTCTGTTTCTTTACTTATTTTAGTTGCTTAGTTCACTCCTACTGCTATTTAAAAATATTCACCAGTTTTTTGGCAAATAAATAGAGTCTTTTTAACAAACAAGCTCTCTCATTTTAACAACAACAGTTCCTTTATTTTGACAAAAAATATTTTAAAATAACTATGTCAGCATTAGAGGTTGCTAGCCGAAAGCAGAATCCGCATGACCATTCAACATTGACATTCGAACCCAGATCACCCCATTAGAATGCGGACTCTCAATCTCCGGAGCCACGGCAGACATAGAGCTTGTTTACAAAAAAAAATCTTAAACTATCCTTATCTTAAAAGCTATTTAACTTACCGAAAAATTATAAATACAGATAATAATCATGTACCATGAAGTACAATTAGAATCATGTACAGTTCGACAATGAATTCCGATAGCAATATTATTTATGCGATGTTCAAAGCCGTGAACTAAAAGTAAGAGAAAATGTGGAAAATAATCCTAAAATGATTTGAAAAAAAGGAAAAATTATCTTATAGTAAGTAAAACTTATCATAGCAAAAACTGGAATTTGAATTGATAGTTAAAAGAGGTTTATTATTACTGAGAAAAAGAACTGTTTAGTAAAAAACATTTTTAAACAGTTAAGTATAAGGAGAAAGTTTGTAAAAAAAACAGACATTTTTTTGCAACACGAGAGTTACAATTAAAAACCAAAATAAAATCTGTATTTATCGTTAGACAGTTTTTACTGCAGCTATTAAGTTAAAGAATTTACTGCAGCTTATTAAAGTGCAGCTCATCTTCCCCTTTGGAAATTCATAAAATTGATTATACCCGAAATTTTATAAATTCTGTGCTTGTTTTTCTTCGCCGAATTTACTTCAGCAACTCCAAAAGCTTCAGCTTTACTTTAGTTAATTTGTCTTCTATGTTTAATTTCTATTTTTAACCAACCGTTTCATCTAAGTTCTCCATTTTTAACTAGAAATTTTATTTAAAAATATAGGCAATCCTGTCTGAAACCGCTTTGCCAGTTTAGTATTCAAATACTGAAAAGACTATATTTTGTCTTTTCAAATGCTTAAAATTAATTTTCCTCTCCAAGTCACTTGTCTTCCAAGTCAAACCTTCTACTTTTCTAAGTTCCTCAAACCACCTTCTTTATGATCACTTCCTTGACCTCATGTTGTCATGAAGGGTTCATATGTATCTGTTATTCAATCTATATGTCTAACCCAATGCAACTTAAGGTGTTTAATTCTACAAATGCTATCTAAAACATTTGTTTGTTGATATACCCTCGCAGTCTCTTATCGTAAAAGAGAATAAACAGCTTCCCGTATTTTTTGTTGTTCTAAAGCTTTATATAGATTTCCTAGTGAGATCTCAAATCTCTACTTCATAACTAAGTGCTACTTATACACAGCTTATAGACACAGAACTTATACACAGGGGCATATTGCTTTTTAATATTATGATATTCCCCTTCCTCAAAAGAAAACTCCATCGCATTTTTTCCCGTCAATTTTATATAAGACTTTTTTTTTATTTATTGTTCTTTTTTTAAATTTATATTTCATTCATATTGTTCATTTAGTAAAAGTAACCCTGCTAATACCAAATAGCGTCTCTGATGCCGACCGGCTTGTGTAGGGGTTATGGAACTGCTCTTGCATCAGAAAGGTTCTGGGCTTGAATGCCGGGCAAGGCATGGATGTTCTTTCCTTCTCCGTACTATCTGTCCTCACTGGACCTCACAAGAGCGACGTTGGCCAACCTAATATGGTGCCCCTGAAGAGAAGCCAACAAAATCGCCCTGTATATGCCAGCATTGACGGATGTTAACACAGGTGGGCATTGGAAGAAAAAAAAGTTTCTTTGATTGATAGAAAAATGAATTGATTATATTATATCCTCCATTTTATTCAATCGTTTCAATTCTATTAATTCCTTAATCAAACATTAAAGCAATTTTATATAATGTAATCATTAAACTGAAATCATTTTAGACAGACGGCTGGGGTTAATTTGGCTCTACTCGTTTTTCATTGCTCTGTAATTCAAAAAATAACTCACTGAAAATATTGATTATTTAAGATTTTTCATATTTTGAGCAGTTTAAAATCATTCAGGTGTTAGCCTTACAAAGCCTTAAGTGTTCCTCGTAAGGTATTTTAATAGGTACCCTATAACTTCAGGTAGGTTTTGGTATAAGGTACTTCTTAGTAGGTATAAGATAACTCAATCTGATTAAAAAACAAGAGTATTTCAATGTATTTTATATTATTATATATAGAAAAAGGAAACTCAGTTATCTAAGAAACTAATGAATTAGTATAATTGACATTGTTCCGTTTAAACAAAAATCTTCGTTAATCAAATCGAATAAAATAGTATAAAATTTTGAATACCGAGTCTCTAATATATGTCTTATTAAATTAATTATGATAATGTTTTAAGATTTAGGATCAACCTACAAACAATCTGGGGAGAGCCAGACTAACCCTTTTTGACTTTCTAGGCATACAGTAAAATTTAGTCTTTCTAGTGGTAATCATTAAATTGAAAGTGATTTGAATTATAAACATTTTTAATCAAAAAATATCTATATACTTAAATTTTTTGTTCTCGCCTTTTAAGTGAAACATTTATATCACTTTGTTTTACAATTTTCACAAATTTAGTTACAGTTTGTTGTTGTTTTTAATTT
This sequence comes from Parasteatoda tepidariorum, assembly GCF_043381705.1. NCBI lineage: Eukaryota > Metazoa > Arthropoda > Arachnida > Araneae > Theridiidae > Parasteatoda > Parasteatoda tepidariorum. Next base: position 55,993,986 of record NC_092205.1, read on the forward strand.
TTTTTTCTTCACTTTTCCAATATTTTATTTGTTAGTCAGAAATAATTAATCAAACAAATACGAAATATAGTGAATAAACTTCATCGATATTTTATTGCTCCATGTAATGGGATGGGTACTAATACACTGGTGTGCAAAACTTAAGCAACAAGTGGTTTTTCGGCCACAGCTCCCCAACAAAGTATAAGATAGCCATGAAATTGCAGTATAATATGCACGCAACTCAGTAGAAAGATTATTTGTATGCAAATTTTAGAAACAAAACGTCGTAGGTGATGTAAGTGTACGTAAACCTTGTGGGTCGGCGGGCGCAGGTCAAAGCTGTGACTAAAGGATGAAGAGCACCGTAGTTAAAGGCATTCGCTGCAAGTGCAAGTGATTTGTTTTGTGAAACATGTCTCCAAGAAATCATTTAGACGACTTTACTCGAGGAAGAATGATTGGGAAGCTTGAGGAGGGGCGTAGTGTGACCAGTGTCACCGAAGAGTTCGGTATCAAGAAAAGTGTTGTTTCTCGTGCTTGGAATGCCTTTAAAACTACTGGTACAGCTGTTCGGAAGGTTGGTGGTGACCATCCAAGAAAACAACACCAATAGATGACCGTTACATTGTCCTCCAGGCGAAAAGAAACCGTTTTCAGTCAGCGAGCGCCATATCTCAGCAACTGTGCTCAGCCACAGGACGACAAGTATCAAGATTTAAAGTGGCCAGACGCCTCCACAAAGGTGGCTTATTTGCTAGACGTCCTGAACGCTGCATACCTTTGAAAGTTAGCCATCGGCGGCACAATTTAGAGTGGTGCAGAGAGCACGAAAACTGGACAGCTCATCAATGGAGTCGCGTCCTCTTCACAGATGAGAGTCGTTTTAGTGCTACAAGCGATTCTCAACGTCAGTTGATCTGGAGAGAGGTTGAAGCTCGATTTCATCCCAATAACATCGCGGAAAGAGATCGTTACGGGTGGTCCTGGAGTTGCCGTCTGGGGTGGCATTATGTTGAACGGGCGGACTGAGCTTCAGATATTCGACCGAGGTTCTGTAACTGGAGACCGCTACTGCAATGAGGTAATCCTACCCCATGTGCGTCTGTTCCGAGGGGCCATTGGACCAGACTTCATTTTTATGGATGACAATGCCCGGCCACACCGTACTGCTAATGTTCAAGAGCTACTGGAAAGTGAAGATATCACACGAATGGATTGGCCAGCTTACTCTCCAGATCTAAATCCCATAGAGCATGTGTGGGATGCATTAGGGAGACGTCTTGCGACACGACAGTATCCTCCTGGTAACACCCATCAGCTGAAAGATGCGTTAAAGGAGGAATGGAGACGTTTACCCCAAGAACTCCTGGATAATCTGGTGCTTAGCATGGAGAGACGATGCCAAGCAACAATTACAGTAAGGGGAGGGCATATCCCATACTAGGGAACATCTGCCAGTTGTACTTACGCTTCTTCAGGCAATCATGTGTAACGCCACTATATGTCAAATAAAGCCTTTTTTTGTTCCATACCCTACTTTAAGCTTTATATTCATTTCTGCGCCATTATTCTTTTACCATCGTTTAAGTACAAAATAATGTACATCATATTCAAATTTCATGTCAATCGGATGATTTCTTGTAGAGTTATGACAGAAAATGCTCTTGTTGCTTAAGTTTTGCACACCAGTGTAGAAACACTAACATAAATTTTCAATGAATGTATTTATGTAGAACCTATTTAAATTTGTTCAAAATATGAAACAGTAAAACTACAATCTTGTTGTCCACTCATCAACCGAAGCACTTGAATGAAAAGTTTGAAATCAACAATACTTTACTATGTTTAAATCGCATTGTACACACTTAAGAAATCTTAAAAAAATTAAGGCGAAACTGAAACAGAAATATATATTTTTTAAATCTTTTAAGAATAATAATTAAAAAAAGCTCTACTTACACTGCACTATAAATGTTTCTCAATAAGCATGTTAGAGTTTTTCTTAAATCCAGCCATTTTTAAGGTCAATCTTAATACTGAAAAACAAGCAAAAAAATTTATTTAGCAAAATTATATATATATATGTATATATAAGTTCAAAATGTGGACACAACAAGGGAAAAATTACCGAAGAATGAAAAAAGGGGAAAAAAGAAAAATAATAATAAAAGAAAAAAAATAAAAATAAAAATAAAAACCCGGAAAAAAAGGGAAAAAAATTTTTAACATTTTTTGTCCTTTTTTTATGGTTTTTTTTAGTGCAGCTTTAGCGCTTGATAATATCCACTATTAACTTACTTTCGTTTTCTTTTTGTTTCCGTTTTTAATTCGGTTTTCTCATTTCGTGTGTTTAGGGCATTGCTCTTCGAGCTTAATTTTTGGATTTCAGCAATAATAATAATTTGGCGCCTGTTAAAATCAATGCAAAACCAGCAAATCCTGTTTTTTTTAAAACAATTATTAATTTTCTAAAATTATTAGAATTATCAAACTTATTAATTACAAACCTTTAAATTATTCTGTATAATATTATTACCCCGCGCACATCAATTTTCGGGCCCATCCAACGTAATTAACAAATTAGACGCGCTTCGGTATTGCAGTAAGAACGTGCCATAAGATATCACTTTTTTTATGATTCTGTTTTCATATTTTGTAATCTGGCAATCTTTTTACGAAAATATTTTTAATTATTCTTGAAAGATTCCGGTACGCGTAAGTTCATTTTAATTCGCTCCTCACTATGTAGATTTCCTTTCGTGTACTGTTCTCTAATCTCTTTACATTTTATTTTCTGTTTTTTGCTTGATATATTTGTTTGTTTTTTCGTAAATATTTTTTACTTAATGTGTTCCAATTTCGTTTAAATTTTTTTAAGTGCTCCTCACACTATTGTATTGATAAAGATTGCTTTGGCTATATTAATACAATATTAGAAAGCACTTCTTTTTGAGGATATAATCGTGTGGGCTGATGAAGAGATTATATAATCTCTTTGTTTTGTTTTCCGGTTTTTTAAGTTTTTTTTTCTTTTTCTTTAGACAGTACAAAATTATATTTTTTTAAATTTTTTATCGATTTTCCTCTCTTGTCCGTATTTTCTCAATATTTTAGCTTATATATATATATATTATTTCGTACGGAACTAGATTTTTTTTCTCTATATACCAAGATATTACATTTGCTACTTCGACACAAAAATACGATGCGCCGTAAGTCATGCTTGAAAGCCACATAAAAAAACAATTTTTTAAGAATAAAGATTTATTTATTTTGTAAATTTACTTTAATTTATATATTATTAAATTTAAAGAAATGAAAGTTCTGTATTTTTAAGTTGAATTTTGTTATATATTTTTATTTTTATTTTTAGAAAACTTTACTTTCATTAACTGATTAACAAATAAAACTTATATACTCAAATTAACATTTTTAAAAAAACATATTCAGTTTTAAATACTTAAAACAGAAATTTNTTAATTTATATGTTATTAAATTTAAAGAAATGAAAGTTCTGTAGTTTTAAGTTGAATTTTGTTATATATTTTTATTTTTATTTTTAGAAAACTTTACTTTCATTAACTGATTAACAAATAAAACTTATATACTCAAATTAACATTTTTAAAAAAACATATTCAGTTTTAAATACTTAAAACAGAAATTTAAAGCTTAAACTATGAACAAATGCTGGAATTTCTCTTAACAAATTTTTAATGACTATAGGGTTATAGACAAGAAAAATAATGCAAAATCGATTCAGTAAACCCATACTTTTTCAAGAATACTTTACACATCGAGGTGATAAAAGTTCAGATCATAGTAACTGAAACCTTTTAAGTTTTCTTTCCTTTCTAGCACCAGAAAGGCTTCTTTCTACAAAATTACGCTTGACCGCATTTGATAAAAAAAATATATCTATATATATATAAACTTAACCTTTTCAAAAGAGAGCCTTTGAGTTGAATTTTTTTTTCTCTTTCCAAACAATTTTATTAAGAACCATATCTTTTTCTAAAGTAATACTAGTTACTTTAATTAGTTTAAAAACTTTAACATATTCAAGCAGATAGTCAACTTTATTTACATTACAAAAACTGAAAAGCAAATATTTAATTCAGGTATTTTTTATATAATTATGCTTCAAAAGTTTTAATTCATTCTTTACATAGTTTTGAACCTTGTACTGTAGTATCAACAACGATAAAAAATTTTACACAAAATAATCGATTCAAAACTTTGTGGGGTGTTCGCCTAATTTAAAATATTTATTTTTTTAATTCTAAAAAGCTGTAAAACTTTAAAAATATCTGAAATTTCAAAATAAAATTTAAATATTCTTACATACATATCTACACATAATAAAATAATGATTTAATGAAATATTTTATTAAATTAATGAAATATAGAGAAAATTGAAAATTAAATGATACACAAGTACGATTGATTTTATACCTTTTCATTAACAGCTTAATTACCCTTTTTATTTCATTAAAAATAGAATTTTTTCAAAACTCAATAAATTAGTAGTTATGATTTTTTTTTAAAAAAGGGGTCTGTTTTATTAAAATTTCACTCTTCAGATATTAAATAGAGAATAATTTTTTGAAAGTCAATACAATTTCTCTTTTCACAAAGACAAATACCTAAACTGTAGCGAAAATGTATTGCCAAAAATTTTAAAAAATGCCTAGCACTAAAAAGAAATTAATTTTTTTAAAAACTTTCCTGCAATAAATTGCAAATTCAGTCGGAAAAAAAATTTACGAAATTTCAATTCAGTAGATACAGTAGATGTTCGGAAATTAGATTTTTCTAATAATATAAAGAGCTGTAAAATATGTAGGTGATTTATAAAGAGTCAGAAAATAAATATATAATTAATAAAGCTTAAATAAATGAATTTTCTTTATTTCTTACTTTACGTCATTATATTATAAAAAAACAAGTTTTAGATTTTCATCTCATCAACATAAATATTAAAACAAATCATTCTGCGTAAGGCTAGTGCTCGCAGCTATTTTTAATTTATTTCATTTACCGTAATTTTGAATTATTTAGTTTTATATAAACACGTTTCAAACATAACTATAAACGAAATAATTCTGTGACGTAGCCCTCACGTGCCATCTACGTTGACCCTTGAGCTTTCATAATTTAACCAAAAAAAGACTAATTTTAAATAAATTTCTTTTTTTATTTTACAGAATAATAAGCTATCGTATGTCACTAATATTATCTTTTACATAGCTGGAAAAAGAACTCCGTAAATCATTCAGAATCAAATTACGGTAAATAGTACTAGCACCCTGTTGTCGGTACTTTTTACAGTGAAATCAGTTTTTACCTTAAAATGTATAGGCAATACCAAATAAAAACAGTAACGAACATCTGACATGCCATAATTTTAACAGTAATATTTACTGCAAAATCCCTGAATCACTGTAAATAAATAAATGATATTGTAAAAATGATGGTAAAAAATTTCACGATAAAAGCAAATGTAACGGTGAAATAGATTTTACAGATCTTGCAACACTTGGTGTCAGTTTTTTTTTCTTACCATAGTTTGATTCGGATTTTGTGTGTATGCAGCTAAATATTTGTCTGATGCTGAACCTTAATCATTGTCGAATGGATTAATTTATTGTTTTTATTATTTTCAAGATCGGTGGCTGAAATTGCTCCTTGATATGATCCAAAAAATTCTGAATCAAATTACGGTATATGTAGCATCATCCGTAAAATATTACGTCGCAATTTTTTTCAGTATAATCACTGAATCACTCTAATTAAATAAATATTAAGCAACTTTTACAGTTATATATATTTAATTGGAGTGATTTAATGATGTTACTCTAATTATCAAATAAAAAATTGCGGTGCATCAGATTTTTTCCCCGTTAACAATGGATTTCACGCTAAAAAGTGGTGACACCCTGAGTGCCGGTACTTTCTACGGTAATTTTATCCGGAATATTTTACATTGCCGTCTTTACCTAAATCTCAGGACGCTAATGCAAACGGTTCTGGACCGCACTGACATATGCACGCGCAAATATTTAATTTTTATTGTTATAGATTTTCCTTCAGTGGAATTATCTTTTGTGCTTGGCTGTAATAACGAAGAAAACAAAGTGAATGAAAAAGAGTATTTATTTAAAAAAATGAAACAAGAAGCGGTTTTGCGTACTATAGCAGCAGTTTTTCTAATACAACTACGGAAGTTGGCCATTTTAACTTTTTATGTGTTCTTTACGCGATGCTTTTTACGTTATTTTAATTTAACTCCGTTATTTAAAAGATGTGTTTGAAAATAATTAGTTTATTTTATGATACTTTTGCACGTCATCTCAGGTACATTAAGGATCTCAAATTGGGAATTTCAACAAAATATTATTTTTTTTTCAAAAAGGATTAATCATTCTTAAGCAGTCTTTTGTAGTAGCAAATAATCTAAATTCAAGGAAGCAATAGCTTTATCCGTCATTTCAATGTAACTGCGTTACTTCCTTCTTATTAGTAGTTTCGTTTTATTTTTAATTGTTCAAAAATATATTTAAGTTTTTCTCTGCAATGTTTAATTTTTATTATTCTCATATAAAATTTGATATAAACACTATACGAAGAAAAGAATTGCTGGTAAATTTTCCGTTATGAATGATTATGACATTTGGGGAGAAAATACATAATTCTGGTTAATAAAAACTTGAACTATACTCGGAATATAAACCATTCAGTTGGTAATTCTTCCATTTATATGGTATCGGTTTACCGAAAATTCTGGTTTCCTAAATTATAGTAATTATTAACACATGTTAGGTAAAAAATACAGAATTGGAAGTAAATTTCACCAAATAAGTGCTTTTTACACCATGCTGTTACGTATCGTGAGAAAAATAAGCATATATACCACTTTTACCGTATTATATAATTTATTATAAACCATATTTTATTGTTAATTTCGCTAAAAATCATTAACAACGAGCTTCGGTAAAAACTAGTACTCTTTTTGATGTTCCCATAGAGCCAGAAACATGTTAAAGTTTACCATATTCTTATAGTTTCGCGTATAATTTTTTCTCAGTGTAAATGTGAAATAAAGATTATAAAATATGTTATAAATGTTTTCTTGTACAATGCCCATTGTTTAATCGCTTAGAAAAAATACTTTTAATCATCGAAATTAAAATTAATATGATAGAAGATTTCTTCTGAATTCATAGTACTCATTTTTGAACTATATAATCTCTAAATTGATTTACGTACTACACGAATTTCTTTGACGACGTAATTAAAAATTACGAATTCAAAAATTAAAAATAGTTACGTAACACGTTTCTAAAATGCTTAATAAAGACTCTATTATGTCGACATTTATGAATACTTATGAAGAGAATTTACTACTTTAAAATCATCGTAGCAAGGTATATAACTTGACACTGTCAGGGAGTTTATCGATTTCACCCCTACCACTCAGAAAATCAATAAATAAAAGGGTTAATCCATCAATTACACTACATCAATATCTTTAAGTGAATGCTGATTTATTTATAGGTGGTCTGGGAGAACTAAGCGAGAATTTAAAGAGAAAAGCAATCTGTTAGAGTGATACTATTTCCATACTACCGCAACAAATCGATGCAGTGTTTAACTTTTTAAACTCATCTTATAGTTAATTTAATTTTTTATGAGGCTTAAATTAAATTTTCATTTTGGTGAAATGATTTAAATGCAAGCACTGGTTTTAAACCAAGAATAGTTCGAAACAAAAGTCTTGTTTGGAAAATTAGTTGAAGTGGTTCGTATTGAAAAGCTGAAATAGCATAATGTTACATTTCCTACCGTTTTTAAGTTTTCTTTTGGAAAATAGACTTACAAATTATGTAAAATTTTATAATACTTTAATATTCATTTTAAAAGAATTAAAATTATTAAACTTTAAAATTAAATGAATAATAAAAATAAATTGTTTATAAATATATATCGCAATAAAAACTTACTTATCGTTTTTTTACACGTTAAAGATTCGTAATTTTCCCTAAGTCAAAATTAATTTACAGAAATATCGATTTCCTAAATTGCATCATGTTTAGACTCCATGTACGCTGAGTGGCCAAATTATTATGACCACCCCTTCAATACACTTTGGACCACCTTTAGCCCTTAATACTACTTAAATTCTTCTTAGCATAGATTCTAAGACATGTTGGTAGTTGGTAAGAGACGTTTGACCTTATATCCGATGAACTTCACTTTTCTATTCCATCAGATTAGATGGCACTGGATCCAGATGTCTGATATTCTGTTCAATCTCATCCCAATAATTCTCAATTGGATTGAGATCTGGAGATTGTGCGAGCCATCGAAGCAATGTAAAGTCACCGTCATGTTCTTCAAACCATCTGACTACAATATGAGCTGCATGATATGAATCATTGTCTTGCAAAAAGTATCCATCTCCTGCAGGGTACATAAACATAGCCGAATATACTTGATGAGCGGTAACACTTAAATTCCCTTTGGCTTGCATACGTTGCATCACAGCAATCAATGGACCCAAGAAATGCCAAGAAAAATTTCCCCAAACCATAACTTTGCTTTCAACAACTTGAAATACTGTGGCAATACAATTGGGATCCATGATTTCGTGCTGTTTTTGCCATATCCGAACCCTGCCACCTGCATGGCGAAATTGAAACCACGATTCATCGGGCCACTTGACCCTTTTCCAGTTATCTACTGTCCAATTATTAAGCTCAATTGAAAAAACTGAAGACGTATGATCTCGTTCAAGGCTGACAGCACAATCATTCGAACAGGTCATCGGCTCCCATTGTCTATATGATGCAATGTGTGGCACATAGTTCGTTAAGAGAAGTTTGCAGTTGCACCTTCATTAAGCTTCCTCGCTATTTGACGTACTGTTGCTCTTTTGTTGGACTGGACAACTCTGGCAAGTCTCCTTTCGGCTCCAGCATTCAGTATCATGCGGCGACCACAAGCCTGATGTTGTGACCTGGTTTTCTGCTTGGTAGTCCACTCTCCGAACACATTAATAACTGCTACTCTTGAACACTTCAGAAGATAAACCGTTTGCTGATACTGGTTCCGACGCTTCAAGCGCCTACAATCTTCCAGCGTTTAAACTCAGTTAGGTCACGATTTTTGCCCATATCTCCGCGAGTAACACAGTGCAATTGATGATACACTTGTCTTGCATTCCCTTTTCGTAGCTATCTCGCCCTCTAGCGGCAACACTGTGACGCAATATCTCATTTTTCATAAAACTGTAAAACTCTCAACTATATGACAAAAATGTTTCTTTAATTTGGAACCTCATCGCGGTGCATTGTGAGAGATTGACTAAAATGACAAAACTAGAATAAGGACTAGACGATCGAAACTAGAATGACAACATAAGTCGACACAACTCAAAAAACACGCGTTTTGGACTAAGAACAGGTGTAAATACGAAAATACACATTCTTTCAGCAGCAATACTAGCACAACTCATACATCAACTTCAAGGTAATCTTCTTTTAAGCAAACTAAAGCATTTCTAATTCATTTTGCTTAGCAATAAAAACTTTGAACCCACTTATCTCAAAACTTGATATTTTTGAGTTGTGCCGCTATTGCAGCCCATGAGCGATATCGTCAAAAGTTTTGGGAGATTGGAGAATCCATTTCTTGCAGGGAAATAATATTGAAGTAGGTTAAGTTGCCAAGTTTCTATTGTTTGTTTGTTTTTTAAACTATATAAACTTTACAGATATTAGAGATACTATTGCCGCGTTGAAATCTTGTACGTGATATACGCTGAAATCTTGTTTTCAATTTCATAAAACTCTGAATTTAATCTTTTGAACTTAGTATATTATCCTCAAATATTTCAATTTCACTATCATATCAAACGTTCCTTTCCTTTACCTGAAATTTTCAATTTTCGAAAACTGATATTGGATAAAACCGTGATTCATTCTTTAAATTTCAAAATAAATTTTCTTGCCAAACGGACTAAAAATCAAACATATTTTTTTTTATTTGTCATACCTCTTTTTTTTATAATCTATGTGAATAGAGATGAAAGCTTTTATATAAAAGAGAAAAAGTCAACCAATGAAAAGTTAGTAAAATGAATGGAAATGGGAAAATATATTTCTCATTATAGCAAAGAGACTGACTTCATTTCTTCTTTTCTGTATTTTTGAAGCTGAGATTGTAACCAAAGAATTTTGTATAGAGATATTTTAAACTCAAATATTTATAAAATAGTAGTTGGAATTTTTTTTAAACCATTCATTTTCGTATAGTAAAACCGACTATTATATCTAGTGAATAAACATACTTTTTTCAACATGAAAGACACATTGTAATTTGGAATATATATAATAAATATATCATTGAATTGTGACTCGTGTATTACAGGGGTTTTCATCCCTACCTTGTATGTATTTTAAGATTCCCTATAAATTGTAATTTGGAATATATGTAATAAATATATCATTGAATTGTAACTCGTGTAATGCAGGGGTTTTCATACACCCCTACCTTTTATGTATTTTAAGATTCCCTACAAACTGTAATTTGGAATATATATATTAAATATCTCATTGAATTGTGAATCGTGTAATGCTGGGGTTTTCATATACTCCTACCTTGTATGTATTTTAAGATTCCCTATAAATTGTAATTCGGAATATATGTACTAAATATATCATTGAATTGTGACTCGTGTAATGCAGGGGTTTTCATACACCCCTACCTTGTATGTATTTTAAGATTCCCTACAAACTGTAATTTGGAATATATATATTAAATATCTCATTGAATTGTGAATCGTGTAATGCAGGAGTTTTCATATACCCCTACTTTGTATGTATTTTAAGATTCCCTATAAATTTGACGTGATAAAAGCTATTCGGATTAAGTAATTTTCAATAAATGTTTAAGTGAGAATAATCAAAATGCACTCAAATTCTGACTAAATATTCAAAGAAATGACAAGAGTAATGAAGAGGAAACCAGAAAAAAAAATTTCAGCAGTTGCTCAAAGCATTTTGTAGGCAAATTGTTATAGGAACCATTTCCAAGAAATACTTCCAGAGTAGGAAACATTTCAGACCTACCAAACATTAAAATGTTTCGAGCTGATTTTAATCTACTGTTTTCTCTGATTTGATACAAAAGCTTCTTTTTCCACGTAAATATTTATTTACAACTCTTAATAGAATTTTTTTTTTTTGCAAAATAGGAATTAATCCTGGAACTATCATTTTCTTTTTATATTCCCCAGGAAAAAGTTTGACAAAATAGTTAACTAAATACCAATTCAAAAAAAAATCATACAAGGAAAAAGTCTTGGAAAATAAAAATAATGACTAAATATTTTTACCTCTTACTTTGTTTCTGTACATACACTCCAAAAAATTTCGATTTACAGTTGCCACCATTTTTGGCGTTGAGGAAAACAAAAAATTTTTACAGTTCATGTAGTTCTTTTTCTATGTACTTTTTCACCTTTATTGTTTTATTTATTTATCTTTTTAGTTTGCTTACTGACAGCACATATTTTCATGCTCATCAAAACTAATTTATGGCTTCATTGCGAAAACATTTCGTTTAAAAAAAGGCTCCTTCTTAGTAATTTATCTGCACTAATTCTTTCAAGCAGCTGTTACTTTATTTATTTCACATATTTTTTTGCACGATAACTACAGTTCTGCACTTAAAAATTTTTTTAGTTTACTTCCACACCGAAAATTGAGGTAAATATACACTAAAATTTCTGACGGTTAACAAAATAAAGATTGTAAGAATAATGAATTGAACAAGTATCTCATCAATTATAAAAGCCTATTCAGGCAAAAAGGGATCTTATCAAATACTAAAATACTCATAGAATTGAAAAATATTAATCAGATTTTTAATAACAATGACTTGTTTTTGAATAGCCTAAAAATAATATTTTATATGTAATATTGCATATTATGTATATATCGATTATGTATAATAAATTTTTTAATGTATCGATTATGTATAATACATCTTTTAATAAATCAATCATGCATAATACATCTCTTAATGTATTGATTATGCATACTATGTTTCTAATGTGTCGATTATGGGTCATACATTATTTAATGTATCGATTATGTATATTACATAACTTGTATATAATGACTTGTTTTTGAATAGCCTAAAAATATTATTGCAAATGTAATACTGTAGAGTATGTGTATATCGATTGTATATAATACATCTTTTAATGTATCGATTATGTATAATACATCTCTTAATGTATCAATTATGTACAATATATCTTTTAATGATTTAATGTATTGATTATACATAATATGTCTTTTAATATATCGTTTATGTGTAATACATTATTTATAGTATCGATTATGTATAATACATAACTTGTATATACGAACTTGTTTCTGAATAGCCTAAAATAATATTATATATGTAATACTGCATATTATCTACACATTGATTGTGTATAATACATCTTTTAATGTATCGAATATGTGTAATATATCTTTTAATGTATTAATTATTTATAGTACATCTTTTACGTATATTTCATAATACATATATGTCTCTGTAGATGTATATTATGAATATTGTGCAGTAGTGTTGCAAATGAATGATTAGTCTAAGTTTCCTTAAAATTACGAAACTCAAAATTCTCGAAAACGAGAAAAAAATTGGTCATTCAAAAAAGAAAAGAAATTATTAACTTATTTTTTTCATAAAACTAATTAAAAAAGTTTTTTTTTTTAAAAAAACTTATAAAATTTTTTTTTATGAATTCTTGTAAAAACAGTTATATAACGTCACATTTTTTAATCATTCAGCTTCTTTTGCAATATTTCGAAAAAATGAAAGCTATCAAAAATGTATAGGTATTGAAAATCTTTCATAGATTTAATTTTCTGATTAAATTTGTTTTATAATAATCTTTTAAATTTAATCTTCTCCCCTAAGTACTGCTAAATTGCTTTTACTTCGAAAGAAAATATATATATATATATCGTTCTTTAAACTCCGAATAAATTCCAGTTAATTCTATTCAACATAAATTCAACAGTTAAGTGCTGTTATAAAACCAAATATAAATAGGTTTCAGGAAAGTTTCTCAGAATTGCAGTAATTTCTTTTGAATTTAAAGAAGCCTTAAGAATGCCTTCCGGATTATTTACAAAAGACAATCGAGATGAAGGAGATCGAAAAGATAAAATCCATGCTCTTAAAAGAAGTTGAATCTTATTCCCTGAAATAAGTGAAGTCTTTGATATAAAGTAAACATTTAACTTAGCAAAAAAAAGTTAACTTTAAAATCTTGAAACCAATTAGATAAAGAAGAAAGTTTTTTAGAGACTAATCAAGTTATACGAGAAAAATATCTCCTCGATTGTCCGAGTTTATTTATTTAAAGCTGCTTTCAAATTTCTTCTTTCATTTCAACAAGCAATAAAGTAAAATATTAATTAAAAAGTCAATTATTAATGATAGTATTATCAATATTTAGTATTGCTTTGATATGTTTGCTTTAGTTTTGATCGCAAACAGATTTTTTATCATATTTAACAAATATTTAAACAATTTTTTTCTTTTTTAAAGAAGAAGTAAAAAAAATTCTTAATAAAAGAACGTTATAATATGATTTTAATGAAAAATATATAATTTAATCCAAATGTTCAAAATATTTTTTTAGAATTGTAATTCCCAATTTTTATCCGGGAAGTAATATCCCATCACATAATAAGCCTATTTTCCTCTACTANAAAAGTACGTTATAATATGATTTAATGAAAAATATATAATTTAATCCAAATGTTCAAAATATTTTTTTAGAATTGTGATTCACAATTTTTATTCTGGAAGTAATATCCCATCACATAATAAGCCTATTTTCCTCTACTACAGCAAACGATAATTTATAGAATATTTTCTGGAGTTACCGGTTTTTAATAAAATCATGAAAACAAAACTAAAGATTTTGGGTGATTGAAAATAAATAGTTTTATTTTTTCCGCATATTTTTAAAACAATAACTTTGGAAAAATGTAAGGTAGGTAAGCATATAACATTTAAGCTAGAGAGAATTGCTCGATTTCTCTTTTCTTGAAACAATTTCTAGAAAAAAAACGGTTAAATAACAAATTTCATTGTTATTTTAAGACATTCAACCGGAACAGTCAGATAATTATAGAAAAGATGGTTTAAAAACTGTTAACTGTGAGAAAAATCGCTTATTAACAGTTTTACCAGAATTGAACTGTCAAACATAATTTCATCCAAGCCAACTAGTCTCACAACCAATAAGAATCGAGCGTACGTTCTTCAAATGCTTAAAGCTAAGCCATGTAATAAAAATTGCGAATTCTTAATTTTGTTTTCAGCATCTGATAATTACAAAAACAGGCTATTAATAATTTCATAGTGATATGTTGAAAAGGAAAAACCTTGCGACTGTACTTAGCTCTTTGCAGCTGGTACATACTTTAGCTCAGAGAGCTAATCAGAGAATCTCATGACTGGCAGGACAGGCACTCAAATCCTAGAGTTTGCAACACAATATTTTCTCCGTACCATTAACAAAAGCAGAATTTTCAGTGATCTGCAATCCTCAATTGGTGATTCTCGACTACTGGAATATGAAACTCTTCTTAACTCATAAATGAGGGTACCACAGAACAGCGTGTTACAAAAAAGTCTCGTATTTCCCATTTCTCATCATAGATTACACCATTAGATTAATTAAGCCAGATTCCGTACATCACCAGACAGAGCATAACTATACCACAATCAAACTCTAGTGTCCATTACATAAGGAGAAGCCTTACATAACCTAACTCCAAAGTTCAGCTAAGTTTTATTTTTAAGTTTTTGAAACCATGGTAGTAGTAAATAGTTATAAAAGCTTATAGTTTTGTAATTCCGGTTTCGTAAACACGCAATCTTCACGATTAGGATTTGCTCTAATTCCAGGTTTTTTTTAAATAGTTGTGCTGCAGTGTGTATTTGAAAGAACAAGCTGATTGCTGCGAGACTGTGATAAAGTAATGGAGTAATGTGGTTATGTAACAAAAACAAAGAGAAAGAAACCCATAAACACATTTTTTAAACACTGTAAAAGAACCAGTTACTTTTAATTTTAGAATAGATAAAGTGAAAAAATTGTTTTCTACTTTTTAATATTTCTGGTTCTCGAAAATTTTAAAACATTTTTCACATTTTGAAAATATTTTTGAGTGATTATATTTTAATCTGCATTATTATAAATTTTACATGAAGACAATTATTATAGTTTATTTAATTCTGCCGTTTCTAACAAACCTTAAAATAAGGAAAATATTTTTATTTAATTATTTTTAAATCCTACACTTCATTCATAGACTATATAAAGTCTGTAAAATAAAAATAAAAGCTATAATTTAATTCAGAACTTTGACATTCAATTGTTCCTTTTTTGTAAAACCCAGTAAAATATTTGCTCAGCTGTCTAATAGACATTTTTGCACTTCTCTAGATTTTTTTTGTTTTTAACCGTGATGGAATATCTTCCGTCATCGTATCCAAGTTGAATATTTATTTCGGATTTTGTCTTTCTTATAAGATTGAATATACGTGATTTTTCTCGCACCCGAAAGATTACATGTAAGTGCAGATAACGCAATACCATATCTTGCTACATTATCAGCAAAAAGAAGAATATAGATTTTAACGATGAGTATTACTCTCACCTTAGCGTGACATGATAAAAAATCTGGTTATATGAGCTAGAGTTCGTATTCCACGGAATATTCGAGTTCATATATTCTTCTAAAATAAGACAAATACAAAAATAAATAAAATAAATACAAAAATAGGTTTTAGATCCTAAATGTAATTATTTAATATAAATACGTCTCGAAAGCAATATGGTTTTACTAACAAATTCACTACATATTTGTTTTACTAACGAATGTGTAATATAAGTTATAATAAATAACCAATAAGCTTTATAAGTTATTTAAACATTAAAAGCAAATTTTATTACTGCGAATAGCGTAACGTTGCAAATCATATAAGCAGCAACGTTAATCAAATTATTTAACTTAAGCAGTAGGCTTAATAATTTGGAAAGAAAAATGTTTCTTATTCTATAAATAAAAAATTGCAAAATATCCAGTTGTATCACGCAACTGAGTTAATGAGCGTTTCAGTTTCTAATCAAAAAAGTTTTCTAATCAGTTTCTAATCAAAATTAATTTTCACTTATGCAATTTCATGATATGAATCATTGGAAAACTGTTAAGGAAATCATGTTTTATCTCAAACTTTATTTTAATAATAATGTAAGCATTTAACATAAATAATCATTTTAAAATAAAATAAATCTTTATGAAAAAGAGAAAAAAAAGACTGAGCAGTATAGAATGAATCAGGGTAAGACGAACATTAGGAGAAAAAGAGCACACTGATCTAATTTCGATTTGACATTAAGCAGTTGGTGGCAACAAGGTAGTCGAAATAATTAAATAAGTTACACATCTGACTACCAAGGCAAAAAAGTAGGTGGAAAAAAACGGATTGCTTCAGACACGAAATTGCAAAAAAAAAAAACGGAAGCCCCATTCATTTTACTAAATTCTAATAACATACATAATGTAAAACAATGCAACAGTGAAACACAACATTCGAAATGCAGTTTCAAATATTATTTGGTGCGTAAGCAAGCGGAGACACAACTAGAATTTTACATTCTTATCGTAGTCCATGTGTTAGTTATCTATTTATGAAGTATTGCAAACAAAAATACTGGTAGGGGAGGATGAGCACGATGTAATCAGCATAGGATGAGCATTGCTAGTCTCATCACAAAAGTTTCTAAATTATAAAATAAACTCCTGATACCAACAGAAAGTGTTACAATAGAAGATCTTTATCTCTTTAGGCAGATCTTTTGTTCTATTTTGTTTAAAAATAATAAGCATTGAATTTATGTGAACTATGATCCTCCAAAATTATAATATTTCAATTTTGACAAAATGAATAATATTATTTCCAGTATCAAAAGTAATTGGCTAGTTACGACTAATTTTTTGTCGCCATTTCGTCTGGTGCTACAGGCTGTTTTGACTCATTTTTTGTCCCCATTCTTGACTTGTATTAAAAAAAGGTCTAAAAAATGAACAGGGAGATAAATGGATCGAATTTTAAATCTGTAGTTTTTATTACTTCTATTAATCGTGTGCTGAGAACAAAGGTAACGCAAGTGCTTAGTTGTGATTTATGTGAGTATTTACACTACGCTATCATTTAAACCTTTAGAAATACCTTTATACTTCAGTCTGTTTGGTACGTAAGTTAAATCAATTATTAAACAATTCGAAAAGTACAAGCCTTGTATAAAGCAGGATCACTGTTTTCTTTTTAATATGCAGTTTTTTAAGGAAATTATTTGCATTTGTGTTGTAAACTAGCATCTTTCTTCCACCAACGAGCACACTAATTCAAAATATATATTCTATGCTTACTATACCAAATTCTCTAAAGGTACTATATCCTTTATAGTATAGTATTTCTTACGCGCAAGGGTCAAAAGTCAATTTATATAAATTCTGATCTCTTTATCTCTACATTTATTGGAAGAATCGAGGTAAAAAATAGGAGGAAAAAAAACATTATTAGAACTCAAAACACATCAGGTGAAAGGATATTAAGAAAAAGATATAAATAAAGCACACAATAAAAAATTCCGAATCAAATTGCGGTAAAAATTTCTGGCACACAGAGTGCCGGAACGTTTTCCTGTAACATCAATTTTTACCGGAACATGTTATGGAATAAAAAATCTGATTCATAGTAATTTTTTTCAAAATAATAACTGTAAAATCACAGAATCACTCTAATTAAATCAATAATAATGTAAAAATTGCGGTATAATAGTTTACGGTAAAAATGGATTTCGTGGATCATGCATTAAAAGTGCCTGCACTTTATACTGTTAATTTGATCCGGAATTTTTTACAGTGCATAACAAATGGAATGCACACTGTTTCAATCGGAATCATAAAATTTCCACAATTTTAATATTAAAACAGAAATTATCCACTGAAGCATTTTTTTAAAATTGTTATAAATTTAGAAACTCATATAAAATAGAAATTCTAGATCGAAAAAAAATAGTTCACGTTTATGAATAAGTAAATCTGTATTTCTATTGTACTTTTACTCTATTACCTGTAAATCTTGTGAGTACATTGATTCGGGTAGCATGATTAATTTCAAAACTATCATTCCAATATGGAATTATTTAGTGCAATGAACTAAGCATAATATGATCAATTTATCCTTTAATAAATTTACATCGTTGACCTTTACATTTTCATAATTTATAAGTTCTTATTTTAACATGCTTCTTGGAATGCGGATGGCTCAAAGTTCAAATCTGCCTCGAAAAGCACTTAGGTTGCATAAACGTATGTTAACAGCAAAACAATCATTTATAAATCTTCAAAAAAGCAAATTTTTTCTAAACTTAAACGAAAATTTTCGAAGAATTAATTCCACTTAAAGTTCGTTAAGAAATTCAATACATTTTTTAACTATTATTAACTATAGAGGTAGAGGCTGTCAATTAACAGCTAAGCACGTAATTTCCTAACGTCAGTAGATAGAAAAAAAGTCTCACAATTATCATGAAACATGTGTAAAACTAACGAGCCGAAGGGCAATGATTTAAGCGTTCCATATAGGACATATAAACCACCAATCCTTCAACATTCTGCCTTCTACTGTAATATAATGCCCTCCAGAGGGATCTCCTTCTCTGAGTATTGTGACAAAGATGCAGTTCGATAATTCTCAGGACGTAATTATTCTAACTTCCCTGATGAAACTCGGATGGTTTAACATGTATCTTCTATGGAAAACAGAGAACTTGAAGTGCTGGAAATTACATCTTGACCAGAAATCTCTGAGGATTACCCAGTGTCTTGAAATCTCTGCGGGGCAGATTGAATTCTAGATTCCAGACGGACATAAGATTGAATTGGTTAATTGCAAGGGAATAGATATGACGTATACATTCATGAGGTGATTTGCTGTGAATGATTGAAACGATGAAACAGTTCCATCATCAAGAAACGTCAAATGTTTCAGATGAAGATATACTTTTTAAAAAAAGCACCCAATGCTTTATTTAAGATAATATTTATGAACCTTAAATATTAACAGTTATATTACAAGAACTATACATTTATTTTATTTTATAACCGTCGTTGAACAGCCGACCCAATTTCTTGGACTTATGACTACTGATGTTCAACTACGTAGCCTTGTAATTTTGAACACAATTCAGAAGACAAGGGAACTCATGCATCAAGTAGTGGAAAAATTTGCCTTCGTGGAGGACTTTTTGAAGGAACTAACCCGCATTCGCGTTACATGAAGAAGAAGACACGAGAACCTCCCACGGTTAGTCTGACGGCTAGGGGATTTTAACCCATGATCTATCTAGCACTAAGGATATTTCACGTCAGCACAGTGGTCCGTGCAAGCTGGAAGCGGAATTCGTGCCGACAAGCCATCGCTGGGATTCAAACCCGGTTCACCTCGTTGGAAGGTGACTGCTCTATCCCCTGAGCCATCGCGGCTCACTACATTTGCTTGAAATTTTTAGGATAAATAATAACCACTTGAGAAAAAAGTTCTGAGTCGCAAACTTGTGTTACCCTTTCATATGCATTTATTGCAGAATTGCTCAGTGTAGAATGGTTGAGTGAATAAAAAGGCCGTATTTAACAATAATCAAATTTAATAATGTAAAACTATAAATCAACCAAATATGACGGTACGGTATTTATTAGGCTTCCCGATAAGCCTATATTGCCTGCCACACAAGTGACACATATTCAAAATTATTATGCATGATTGCAGCGACCTCTGCTAGTTAGGCAGAAATTCCGAACAACATTTACATGGTAACACACTTCACAAAGTAATGTTCTGTAGTAGAAAAGTAGTTTTTTAATTTGATTTTTAATGGTCGCCATAGACTACTTCTATTTAAAATTTCAAAATGCAGGAGATATTATTCTATAAGTAAATATCTATTCAAAATGTATTTTTGATTTACAATTTTTTAAATAGAATGGCGAATCTCTAATTAGTTTAAGGAACAAATGGCTCCATGGGGTAAGAGTGCACATGAATATATAGCTCGGGCTACTGTGGACATATTCATACTATTGTGATAATAATGTGGATTAACTTGCAAATACTTCACTTTTTAAATTTTTTTTTACTGAAATTGTTCTAAAGCTTTTAATTTATTTAAAGAAACATTAATTTAGTTTTAGAAAAAAACATTTTCAGGCCTTAATTCAGAAAGTTTGATTTATTTCTGAACCACAGAAAATTTGGAATAAATACTTGTTTCAAGTTTTATTTATTGATAATGTTAATTACTGTTGAAATTTAATTTTTTCATATCAACTGTAAATTATTTACTTCCAAAATTCTATAAATAGTTTTCTTATATGATTAATATGAACAACCTCTCTCTTATATATTTTGATTTTTCAAACTTCTGGACAAAATAAATTCAAATTTTCACTTGAGTTTCTTCCAAAGAAATATTAAAATTATGCTTCTATATATAGTACATAAGCCTAATTTTAACATTTCTTAGGAAGAAAACTATTAAACAGCTTTTTTGTATTTATTGGCATGTAGTTTAGCTGTAAATAATTATATTATAATATTTTGTATGCAGGAATAAAATAAGATTATTAATTCAGAGCTGCTTCTTTATGTTACTAATAATTATCTTTGTTTTATTTTACTTGTTTTTAGCAACTATCAATAGAATAATTATACAAGTTTTAGAATTGTCTACATAATCTCTCCCAAAAATTAAAGACTGTTAATAATTATGAGACACAATTATCCTACTTATAATTCTAAACAAACATGAAAGTTAAAATCTTAATAAAAAAAATTACTACTGTAATTACTTTCTGTTTTGTAAATTTATAAAAATTCTTCAAACTAGTCATCTCTCTCAAGTATCAAATTGAAAAGATTTTATTTTCGGAGTGTCAACTGTATTACGTTTAGCATATTCAGCACTGATTTCTTAATTTAATAGATAAAATTTTTATTCTGGAGGCACATTGCTTTTTATACCACCGATAATAATACAAATGTATTTTTTTAATTTGCCCAACTAGTTTCAACCTTTTTATTAAATATTAATGTAAAATTTTAAAAAACCGGTTTATTTGCTTCATTATGCGCAAAAATGTATAAAACTAGCAAAAATAATTATCATTATTTTTGTTTTATTTTTAATACGGTCATTTTTAGGTAAAATTAGAGCATTTTTTGCATATACGCTAAGCACTGCAAAAACATTTCTAGCAATTAAAACAAAACAAAAAATCCTTTGAGGATTTTATTTAGAATACTATCAACTCTGTTTTGAACAATCATCTTGAAAGCAGGTGCATATGTACTAAGTTAGGGATCAATGTAGTTAAAAAAGCAAATTTTTAAAAATTTCCTCTCTTATCTTTACAAAAAAATGCATACAAAATGAAATTCTATTTTTTTTCATAATCATCTGAGTGCAGTTCAAAGTTCAAAACATGTCTCCTAAGTAGTTCAATCATAAGCAAGCAGTAATCATAAACAGTCATAAAAAATTGCTGGCAATTATTTTCAAAACAACATAGGAAATGAAACAACATAGTTTAAGATGGTGTAAAGTGTGAAAAAATCTTATTTTGACATGAACGCATTTAAAGACTGAAAATTAGACTACCCTCTGTAATCACCTTGCACAAAAACTACTATGACTTTGCAAAAAAAGTGGAGTAAAATCAAAAATAAAGTATTTTTAGAATGCTAAGAGTGCAGGAATTTCAAATTTATAATAATTCCTAAACAATTGTCAGATACCTACTTAATCTGGACCCACTTCTTGTAGATAGGCCTTAGAACATTGATATACCATTAGCCTTTTTAAATAGGACTCATGTCCCGTCAGTATTCAATGGTTACAGATGATAACAGAATGATTAACATTTAAAAGCATGCAAATTATGAATTAAAACAACGTAAAAGAATATTGAAAAATGATTATATTATGACGCTCCTTTTTTAGATATTTCTTAGTTGTTTTCCTCTTAAAATCATGCAACAATTTCACAAATATGAGATCTCTTCAAAACAATACCACCATGACAGTTTTAAAAGTGCTGCAACCCATCGGAATATCAAAAGGTGGGCTAAGTGTTAAAATGGGATCTACTTGGAATGTCTTATGGGACATATGTGTCTCTTCAGGTTAAACGATATTAGAACAAAATAATTAATTATTTTTGAATAATTGAAAGAACTAATATATTAACTAATGTGTAATTTTAAGTAAATTAATTTTAAATAGATGCAAATTTTCTTCAGTCTACAAAAATATTCAAAAAAGGAAGTGCTGAAAGAATTCACCCTTTTCCAAATATTTCAGATTATTAGATAATATATTTGGTGCTATTTTGGCAGGAATTACATTTACAAAACATGTATTTCACATTTTGTAATATTTAAAATTGCACATTACAAAAACTTTTATATATTAAATCTCTTATTGGATTAATAGTCAAAGAAAAAACACTTTAAAATCTTATGCAATGTAATTATCAGGGCATAAAAATATTAGAGAACTTTTAAACTTCTGAATTTTATCCAATATCTGATATACTTTTATGATTAATCATTCCTCCGATATTGAAAAATTCTGGGCCAATAGATAATCCGAGGATTTGAAACATCTGCCGCATATGAAGCTTATTTTTAATCTTTTATTGAAATTCATTCATCTTATGTTTTAAAAAAATAAAAATAAAATCTTTTATTTTTTCGATAAGCTTCAATTGTTTTAGATTATTGATACAGTTTAACTTTGCAGCAAAGATATGATGCACGGCTTCGACGTATGAAAAATAATTTATTTAAAGAAACACGCTGGTTTAATTTTAATAAATCCTTACTTAAACTATTTGAAAATCTTATACATTACATCTTTTAATTAATAATTCTAGGAAACTGAAGGGGTAAGATATTACCTGATAAAAACCTTCATTAACTTCAAAAATACATAAATAACAAATAACAGTCGACGTGTTTCAAGCGCTTCAAAAATAGGCGCCCATTTTCAAGACTCTTGTCAGATGGGAATGACAAGAAACAAAAATGTTTTGAAATTAAAAACCATAAATTTTCCAACGAAAAAATGGAAAAATAAAGACGAGGAACAAAACTAGAAAACCTACAGAAGCCGAACGAGAAAAAAAGATGAAAAACAGAATATACTTTTTTTTTGCTATTTTTTATTTACGTCACACTAGAGCTACAATGGGCTATCGGTGATGGTCTAGGAATTATCCCTGAGGATGATCCGAAACATACATACGTCACATCCCATTTTATAGGGAGGACTCATTTACTCACCATCCAGCGGCAGATCGTAATATTGACCTGAACCAGAGAACAATCAATCTCCGATGCAGTACCCCAGAGGTATCGATTTGTTACGGCCACTTTGAGGACTTTATTACTGGAACAATTTACGGATTTATAATGGGAACTTCATCTGGATGGGATTGTACTGACGAGCTCTCTGACATGAGTAGTCTAACGCCCCACCAATCAAACTATTTCTGCCCCGAAAACACAACAAGGAAGATCATAGTGTCTACGAGGGGCAAATCAGGGTAAAATGCATTTTCTCGCGCTATGGAGAGGTAGTGAGAAACCGTTGTCGTTAACAAGAGAATCAGTATTCATAAAACAAGATTCTAGGGTATCAACCAGGGTAAGGTTATTGTTGTGTAGGGCACGGTAAATTATTCAAAAATAATTCTGTATATTGTTATATTACACAATAATGATTAAAAATTTAAAAAATTAACATAATTATTTTCGGATAATACTTTGAGTGCAAAATCTTGCAACTCTACTCAATTTTTTTAGGAAACATCCCCATACCGTACTTTAAAAGTTCTAAAACTACACATCCCTTCAAACTTAACAATTCTTACAAAAAGCAAAATTCTTTAAATATATTTCCTATTTAAACTTATTTTATATCTAAATATAGATAGTTAATCTGAAAAACTAACTACACCCATAAAATTAAACATCTGTCTTTCAAAAAAGTCATAAATTAAGAAAATCAGTAAAACTGTATTTTTTTTAAATATTAATATTTTTTTTTAAACTCAAAATTCTTAAAAAATATATTTATGTCTTGGTGTTGCATAAGGAACTGTAGATTATACAAAATAATTATGTATATTTCTATATCATACAATAAGGATTATAAATAAACAAAACAAAAGACATATTTATTTTCATATTATTGTTAGATGCATAAACCAGTTATTCTACGCAATCTCTTATTTAAAACATCCTCATACCCTACTGAAAAATTCTATAACTCCCTTCAAACTTAACAATCTTCTTAACACTCATTCCAAAAGTCTTTAAATCTATTTTCTTGTTGTTGGATAATAAAGGTAATTAACCTGAAAAACTAACTAAACTCATAAAACTTACCATCTTTCGTTCAAAAAGGTCATAAAATCAAAAAAAATTCCTTAAATGACTAAGAGAAGAAACACTAAATTCTCTTTTTTTTTAATTCTGCAAGGGATTAAAATAGTTCCAAGTAAACGAACATTAAATGTTGATTATAAAGATTGACGTAAATGAAGCTTAAAGAACAAGTATTATTATTCTTGAATAACAAATAATAAAGTATTATTTTTATATAGATGCAAAAGTTTCTCAATATTGCAATATTTTGTGCAAAGTAAATCTTAACAGTGTATACTTTCTCACTGTAGATAGATATTTTAACTATAACTTCTTTTCTCGATTGTGATAAGTCGAACATAACGAAATATTATAATTTAATTGGAGACTATTCTGTTTGTTAAACAATTAAAAAGGGTTTTTTTTCAAGTATATTAAGCATTTTTCAAATATTTTTTGTTATTTTACAGCTCTCCTTTATCAAAACCAAGTTTTACCGAGATTTATAGCACATACTTTAACCGCTTCCTTGATTATCCCGAGTTAACTCGGGTATGTATATATTGCAAATATTTATTATCCCGAGAAAACTTGGGCGTAGCAGAATTTGTCAATTCGATTTGTTTATCATGTTTTTACACGGCTGGAAGCAAAAAAATAAAAATCTGCCGTTTGCCAAGGTATGTTTGCCCTGGAAGTTTGCCAAGGTATGTTTGGGAGATGGGCTGTTGATTTGTGGGACTGCACACGTGCTTTGTGCGAGTGTATATACCAGGGGTGGCCAAGCTCCTACAAAGTCGAGGCATTTTTCAAAATTCGAAATTTTTCGCGAGCCCCAATTAAATACGTATTTAAAAGGTATTAAAATTTTCTTTTACATAAATTATATTTATTGAAAACATATAAATAAAAGTACAAAATACGTGCATTGAATTTGAAATTAAACACATTGATTTTACTTCCTGGTAATTCTTTAAAATTCAGTGAATAATTGGTGATAGCACTAATCAGTAATTCTTGGAGATGCTGGTTAGTTAATACTGATCGGTGTTTGGATTTCACGAATTTTAAAGTGGAGTAAAATAATTCACATAAGTACTTTGTTCTGAATATTGAAATAATTCGACAAGCAGTCTTTTTTAACTCAGGATACTTCGATTCTGGTACAAATTTCCAAAATTCAGTAATCAACGTAGACTTAATATTTTAATTGTCGAGCTTGATCTTCTTGCATCTCTAATTCTAATTCTCCAGATGCTTTTTGTGTCATAATAATATTGGAAATGGAAAACTCACCTTGACTTGCACAATGTTGCACTTAGTCTCTCATACTTGTTCTCAGCTATTTTAAAGACATTTTGAAACACTTACGGAAGGATAATAATTTTTTAAAATATAAGCACAAAAAATGAAAACTGAACTCGGGTACATTTATCGAGGGCCACAAATAATCCTTCTAAGAGTCGCATGTGGCTCGCGAGTCGCAGGTTGGCCACCCCTGGTATATACTATGGTTACTAAATTTACATTTAAAAAAAGAGTAAAAAAAACTGGTTATCACTTCACTGGTGTATGGAAAGTATCACTTTGTGTAGTTCCTTGTTTTAAAAACTATCATGCAAAGACTAATATTTAACTTTTTTCCTCAGCCGATATAACTCAGGATAAACTGATGGTAAATTAAATGTTTTTAACACTTAAAAAATTTAAAAATTCAACTTAAAACTTGCGTATTATGTTCTGTTTTAGTTCCTTGTATTTATTAGTGAAATAAGGAAAATTTTTAATTCTTTGCATTTTTTTCTTCCAAAATATTGGTAAAGGAACCGGTTAATAGTTATTTATCTTTGATCTATTATGTCAGGTCAAACTCAAAGTAGCGTGACACGATAAAATTTTAGTTTAAAAACAATCTGAAACCACGTGATGTTATTTATAGTAACGCTTTTTGAACATGTTTTTATAAAAATAATTGATGTAAAAACTATTTGAAGCTGTTTGAAGAAGAAAAAAACTAAATTTAAGCTAAAACTAGAAACTAAATTTAAAACTAAACTAGCATTTTAGCAACCGAAAGATACTGAATGTAGATATCCTTTATTTTGATGAGATTAAAACCCTTTAATCTAATTACGTAAAGTCACCAGAAAAGACAGCAAGTAATTATAAAAAGTTATGGGAGTTATTTTAGCTTTCTTTTTAACCGAAGAGGCATGCGCTTTTCAAGGTTTTGAATCCCGATTTTTTATTTATTGATTTTTCTTTATTTGATCCACTACGACGAACGAACAAATATTCAGCTGTCACTCAGTTCCTTAAGTCTTAAAGCATTTACAGGAACAAATGATTCATTGCAAAGCAGAACCGACTCAATTACTTTTTCTTTAATCTTAACTGTAATTGTTTAATTGGTAATCTGATGAACAATTTGGCCATCATGTTTCGCAAGTGCACTCGAGTATTTCAACTGAGTCCGCATTAACCAATCTAGTAAAGGGAATTTCGATGGCAAAAGTCACTTTAGACGATGCTCCGATGGAAAAATTCACATTGGACAATTTAATAAACTAGCCAGTCAGTATACTTTGCAAGTGCACCCAAGTATTGCAACAGATTCCATATCAATAAATCATGTAAATGGAACTTCGATGGGAAAAGTTACTTTATATAGTCTAATAGATTAACCAGTCAGCATGTTTTACACTCGAGTATTGCAACAGATTCCATATCAATCAATCATGTAACTGATATATTATCCACACTCAGCATGTATTGCAAGTGCACCAGAGTACTGCAACAGATTTCGTATCAACCAATCATATAATGGGAACTTCAAAGGGAAAAGTCTCTTTAGATGCTTTAATTAAATTAAAACGCTGTTTCTTTTAAATGAGTTCTATAAAAATTGGAAGTCATTTTGTAATCCGTCAAATTTTCGAAACATGTCGTCAAAAAACACTAAGAAATATAGATAACATAAAAAATAAATAGCGTAACTCAGAAATATAAAATAGCATAAGATTTTTCTCATATCTTATAATGATTTTTATATATAAAAATTAAGAGCAGTGCTAAAATTACTTTTTCAAAATTCATTTTTTTTTCTAGTTTTTAGTTATTTTTTACTTCAGAGCTTCAATTCAAAACTTTATCTGTAAAATTATAATGGTAATGAGTTCATGATTTCCAATTCCAAATCTACTAGATTGAGCTTTCCTATTTAATCTCAAAATGTCATTAATTTTGCTAAATAAGCAAATTTAATAGAAACTTTTTTATGAAAGAATAAAATTTAATGAGACTTTCTTTCTTATCTGAAAGTCAAAGTAATATCAAAGATTTTCAATTTTGATAAATATGAAATCCGAATTTATGCAATTAGTATTTTGATTTGCAATTATTGCTAAGATAGGCAAAAATTTTAGTAAAAAAAAAGGTTTAAACTTAGTCGAATGTGTGGGATAGCTTTTATAGTGGATAAATTAGATTTCGAGATAAAATAATGATTTGGAAATGGTTTGCATAATCATCTAACATTAATAAAAAAGGCGGTGAACGGTAAAACGGTGAGATCTTTTCAGTAAATAATTGGTAAACATTTTTTTAAGACATTTTTCACAATTTAAATAAAGTTGGAAATAAAAAGTATATAAATCAAAAGGACGAATTAGTTTTTTTAAACAAATTTCCTTTTGAAAAATTTAAATTAATTATAGCAAAATACTTCGATAAACATAAAGTAAATATCCCATTTTAATTTGTTTTTGATAGATAAATGTGCTTTATAAAATTTCATAAAATATAAAATGTAAATTATAATCGCATAAGTTTAATATTATTTCGGGAATTTGTTTTAAAGGTTTTATATTAAATACTGAAATGATTTAAAAAAACTCTCATGAATACACATCTACAGATCCTTACCTAAATTTATCTTGCAACTCTTGAAGAAAAAAACTGAACCTTATAATTCCTCACTATTCGGTCCTGTTATGTTTACAGAATTCGGCTTATTCAATTTGATTTAATAACAATTTTAACAACGGGTATTTTGTATCGAATTAAAAGTTTCTAAATATTTAAATGTTGATACTTACTTTTCTGGTATTTTTCTTTAATAAGCCTAAATTTTGATTTAAAATATTATTCAAATATTTTTAAACAGTTCTAATGGTAATTTTTGTTGTTTCTAAATAAATCTTGCAAATCCTGAACGGAAAAAAAAACTGCATAATTCTCCCCATCCCTCCGCAGAGGATCAAAATTGTGATGGCATGTCTTCGGATTATCCTCCGGAATGTTTCCCAGAGCGTCACCAATAGTCCATTGTGCAGCTCTAGTGCGACGTAAATTAACAACAACAACAACAAAGCATAATTCTCCACTATTCAGTTCTATTATTTTCTTACAGAATTCTTCATAATTTGCTGATTCGAAATTTCATTTGTGAATAAATGATTGGAATAAACCTTTCTCAAAACTCCAATTTTGTCTTCGCAGACACAAAAGCTCTTTCTTGTCATTTATTGCATTTCATTTACTCACTGTTGTACTATGTGATACTAAATTAAAACGAGAGAGCTGACAATACAACTCATTTATTATATCAGTTGTTATCAGTTGACGCAAGTTAAGTCGTTGTGGTAAGTTGTGGCATTGCCTAACGTTACATGTCTCAAATGCTCACGCATTGAAACACCATAAATTTCAGCATAAATTTTGAAAATAACTACTAATTTTTTTTTCAAACATCATACTAGGAATCATAGTTTACTCTTCACTATACTCTGTAGTCTAATATATAAATAGATTTTACGGTATAATGGAATTTCAGGATAAGGCATCTAAATGACGGATCTTTATCCCGCAATTTGATCCAGAAATTTTAACCGCGCAAAGGGATAACTTGAGATAATATAAAGATTCTTTGTTTTTGCTTGTTGAAAATTGAACTGGATTGAATATTGATTTTATGATTTGAATAGTCCCAAGATTCCTTACCTTCCAACAGCTAGTTTTGTAAAACCTCTAATAGTCAAAATTAACCATCTGAAATAGCACTTAGTTCAATATTTAACAATTATTTTATTACTTTCCATTGACGTTGCAAAAATTAAATCTAAAAACGTAAATACCAATATATACATCATAAATAAACGATTTCAACATAAAACATATGTTTTTTTAATTTCTTACTCTATACAGCAAGAAAAATTTTCCCATTGACTTGTGCTAACACAACTTAAAAAATCTAATAGATACATAACTAAACTAATAGTTTTTTATAAAATACAAAAATCAGGTTTAGGATAAACGCATTTATTTTGAAATCTAATTTTTGCTGAAATAGTCAAAAACATGCAGTTTACTTTTAATGTTACAAACAAAGTGGGGCGGATGCTAAATTAAAATTAATAGTCTTAAATAAAAGCAACGCATGTGTATAGATATACGCATTGCACACGGATGATACACAGAATATGCATACACGCAGTATGCACCTGTCATGCACAGTACAGAAACACAGGAAGGATTTCCCAAATCGAAAAACAATAATTAAAGTTTCCCACTTCATCCAGGATTTCCTAAAATTCACTTTAGGTTTTGGAAAATAAATATTTTAAATTGAAAAGCCTTTGATTGATTCGTTTAGTATACAGTATGGAATAACATATCGGGAAAATAACCACCACGCTTTGACGGGGTCAAAACCACTAACATCGAAATTATTGATGAAAAATTTCACTGAATTTTAATGAAAAAGCATTAAATTTCTAGCCTTCAAGGAGTTATGAACTTGTTGGTATAAACCTTAAATTCGTCTAAAAAACAAAGAAAAAAAGTCCGACGGTTTTAAATCGGGTGACCTGGTTAGTAAGACAGGGAATTATGCTCAAAATATTGCTTCAATATGGAAACATATTTTTTCGTTCACGCTCTATTTTTAACCCTGAAACGTCAGCTGTCTCGATCCTTTATTCCTTTTGTTGGCAACATTTATTAAAAAAAATCATTGCAAATTTCAAATATTACAGCGAATTTAGAGACAACTTTTAGGCTACGAATTTCGAATTTTTAAGGTCCACAAAGGCGCATTAGTATTTCCGAACGTAAATTTCAAGAATATTTTGTGTGTATCAGTAATGTTTAAAAGCCAATAAATTTTAATTACTTAGCTTTATGAGTTTGTCTTAATTTAGTCATACCATTTGCTTATAATAATTTGTTACAACGTTTAATTAGAAATTGTAATTTTTACAAAAATCCAATTGTTTCTTTGAAAATTGCATAAGTTTAAAATCCTCAACACTATAATATCTTAATTGTTTTTCTTTTTTTTTAATACGAGAGACATTTATTTTATTTTATACAGAATGCACCGAAACAGTTACTATTTCGTGAAACGCCGATCGGATCTTAAAATATTAAAATTCAATTTGTTTTCCAGAAATAAAGAACAGTTCATGGCATTCAAGCTTTTGTTCAAGAACGGAAAATAATTTAGAGTAAGAAAGGTGTAAATGAATGCTTTCAGAAACTATATAGAGAACTCAGAACGTCGTTATTTCGAAGAAGAAAAATACATTTGGAAGGAAAAAGTAAAACGAAATAAATAAGAAGCAAAGCGAGCATATTCCAGATATCAAAGTCTATAAACTAGAACTCAATTTCAGGAAGGAAAAAAAACTTGGAAATTGGTTGTCTTTTATTCTCTCTATCTCTCGTCACCGTGTCTTCTAGTGAATTATTCATGTTCACGTTAGGGTTTTGGGATCTTATCGTCAACTTTAAACACAATAAAGGCTTATCAGAAGATCAAAATCAATTTCATGGAAAGTTTTTTTTCCAACTTCTCAAGGAGATTGAAAGGTTGGCTTAAAATCCATGGAGAATTCCTTTAAGAAGCAATTGATATCATGGTTTGGAATCGATTTGTCAAAAAATATTAAAATGATAAAAATGGCTTCGAATACTTAAATCGGTTGACTTAAAAAAATTCTATGATACTTGTTCTTATTCCCAACAGAAAGATCACACTGAAAAACAATTCTTAAATGACGTCTGATTTGTTGATTTAAATATCTTTTATATAACAGAAAAAGTTGATAGTCTTAAATTGTTTTCCATTGTTGTTTGAGCATTCTTATTGGCCAAAAATTTTCATTAAATTTTCTTATTTATCAAAGACGATCCTGACAACTGTGGCTGTCACCATCTTAAAATTAATACAAGGTAGAATGGCATATACACCGAAGAGCCATTACATTATGATCCCCCTGCTAATAACATGTAGGACCACCTTTAGCCCTCAAAACTGCTAGCACCCGCCGTGGCATTGATTTCACAAGGTGCTGATAGGTAGCTTGAGGTATCTGGTATCAAGCGGTCACCAACTGGTCCTGCAATTCCCTCACATTGCGAGGGTAGCATGGCAGCACGAATTCGCTTTTCCAAGTAGGACCACAAATGCTCTATTGGATTAAGGTCAGGTGAATTTGGGGGCCAAGACATGACTTGAAAGTCACTGGAATGTTCATCGACGATTAGACTCTTATGACTGTGCATTATCCTGTTGGTAAGCACCATTCCCCGCAGGAAAAACTGTTGCCATGAATGGGTGAACCTATTCTGCAACTATGTTTAAATAGCTTACAGACGTCAGGGATTGTTCTATGAGGATTATGGTTCCAAATGTGCCCCATGAAAACATTGTTCCTGGGTGAGAAACCATGAAAACCTGAGCGAGCCCATTGTTGCAGATGGAGGGTGGTCATAATGTAATGGCTCTTCGGTGTATATGTGTATTTACAGTTACAATGCTATTGTAACTGTACTCTATTATTATAACTTTATTGCAACTGTACTCTGTTATTGTAGCATTATTGTAACTGTACTCTCTCATTGCAACGTTACTATAACTGTTCTTTCTTATTCAAACATTATTTTAAATGTACTGTGTTATTGCAACGTCATTGTAATTGTACTCTGTTACTGTAATGCTTTTAGGTTTTTTTTTTTATTATTCAAAATTTAAAAACTAAATGCTGTTTCCCTTCAAAGTTTAAAAGTAATATTACCGTATTTTGCAACCCTTTGTGGTTAAAATATTTAATTATCGTTTAGCAATTGTTAAACGGTAAATAGTTTGTAGTTACTTTCAGAATAAGTTAAATTTACTTTTACAAAGTTTTGTTTGCTTTCATGATAAATTTTAAATAAAACTATGACTTATTTAAAGTATGCCATTAAAGCAATGAATACGAAATAACTATTTAAAACTCAAACATGACATTAAAAATCAACTGTTCATGTTATTTCTAAATTATTTAGCTAATTTCTAAATTATTATCGTACTTCTTCTAAATTATTCTCAGGCAAAAAAACAGAGTTTTGGAAGTATTCAAAATTAAATATGATTTTTTAAAAAAAATTGTGGATGAAGTTCAAATGGTAATAAAGCAAAATGATTAAGTTTATGACATTAAAGTTTGTAACTAAATATGTGTATTCAAATATGTTTTAAAGTTATTGCTAACGCTCGAATGCTGTTAATATACGTATTATTTACATAATTTGAAGACTAACTAGGGTGATCTTCAAAGTGCAGAATCAAGCTTTTTCCGCAATTTACTTAAATAAAATGTACATTAACGGTCACAGTTCGAAAGTTTGTGTTCCTCATTCTATCTATGAAATTGCATATTAGCTAATTGTATTGATTAACTTCTTTTAGATATAGAAAATAAGTAGATGACGATATGTTAATGTCCTTAATTGTAACAATTTTTTAAGCAGCTTGATTCTTCGTATTATAGTTTTAAAGTGAGGGAAGATTAATTCTATCAATTAGTGTTCTGAGTGTTTATTTGTAGTAACTTCATTTTTTAAAAGCGAAAAATAATAAATAACATTATGTTAATTTAAGCTCCAGCAGATACTATTTTCAATTTAACGAGTGCGTAGTAGGTAATAGAAAGATTGTCTAGACATTTTTCAGATTGCCCAGGTCATTTGAGAATTCGAGAATTTCTTTTAGGGACCCTTTGATAGACCACCCTACACTGTTAGAATTTTTATTCTGAAATTATGGTAAAATAACCGACAGCAGTATGTCCATTCAATTAACCGTAAAGTTTACTTTAAAGAATCTTTTTTTTCCTTTACATTTTTAAAGCAGTTTATAACTGGTATGGTTTCAAAACCGTGAAACTGAAATTGAACTAGACAGTGGAGATAGTTTAACAGCTTTATGGTGTTGATGTCTATGCGTATCGTGCTCTAATAGTCTGGGGTCACAAATTGAGGAGTGCAGGGCACTTGAAACTCTACATGTATTGAAGGAAATATTATGATGTATTGTATACTCTGGGACTCGAGCCCAAGTTCTGTCAGTCATGAGATTGACAAATTAGCCTTCTCGGCTATAATATATATCCATCTGCAAAGAGCTAAGTAGCTTCATTAGGTGAATCTAGGTGATGTGACGAAATTCTGGTTATTTAACCGTAAGAGGTAAAAGCAGCTAATAAATGATTTTTCTCACAATTAACAGTTAGAATACCAGCTTATTTATGGTTATTGCCTTCTTCTCTTCTTCTCATTGGTACGACAGCCCAGGATTGACCTTGACCTTCTCAACAAGCCTATGCCAAGACATTCTTCCCATAGCCAATTCTCCAGTTTATTATCTTTAAAACTTGTAGGTCCTTTTCAAGGCAGTCTAAAAATCTTAGGTTTGGTCGTCCTCTTTTTCTTGTACCTGTTGGCCTGGCACTGAAAACGTTTTTGGTTGTCCTGCTATCCTCCATTCTTATAATGTGGCTTGCTCATTTAATCCTTTGAATTCTGATAAATTTAATGACATTAGGTTCTTTATATGCTTTGTAAAGTTCCGTGTTTGATCTTCTAAATCAGGTACTGTTTTTACTTATTCAACCAAAAATGCTTCGCATTTTTTTTCTCTCAAATCTAGCTATCATATTTTCATCTCCACGGGTCATTGCCAGAGCTCGAAAAACAGCCCGCCTGCCCGTTCTTGGTGGTCAAAAATTCTCCGCGGACAAAGAATTTCTCGTATCCGACATCCGCGCGGACGGCCATTTTCCCGTTAATGTCCATGAATGACCCACAACGTTCGTGATGCAGCAAAATGCCCCACAATACAGCAACATACTGCGTATGGTTGAATTGATTTTTTCTCTGCCTGGGAGTACTACAGCGGTTGAAAGGAGCTTTTCAGCAATGAACTTACAAAAAAAACACATTACGTATTGGTCTTAAACAAGAAGCGTTAAACGCAATTCTGAACATCTACCTAAATGGAAAACCCCTTTCATATTTCTGTGCAGAAGCCTCTGTAAATCATTGGCTTGATTGTGGAACAGGCATACGTCATATTTGATTCATTTAAAAAACGCAGTACCCTCGGATAAATAGACATTCTAGATAACTTGACTTTGTCATTTAAATTATTTCATAAAAGAAATACTAGGTTACTATTAGTAATCTACAGAGTATTTCTTTTATTACTGTATAATGTAATTCTAGTATTTGTAATCTTAGTAACTACTAATTCATTGTGCTATTTATATAAATGTTTCTAATAAATAAGAGAAAACTATATTTTTATTTATTTAGAAGCTACGGGTTAGTTTTAAAGAAGGACGGGTACATTGTTGGACAAGCCGTCCTCGGGGACAGATAAAATTTCTGAGTTTTTTCGAGCCCTGGTTATTGCTGAATGTGACTGTTTTGTTTGGATATGGTAAAATAACAATCAAATAAATTGTTATCTAACCTTTTTTTCTGAAACATTTCTAACAATGTAGTTCATGGACTCAATAAATATATAATCGAAAGAATAACTCTACATTTACTCTAGATTTACTCTGAAGAATAATTCCTACATTTTAGAGATAACATTAGTACAATACAAAATTTGGGTATCCCATGAAAGACTATTTTTTTTAAAATTTTCTTATTACAATCTCTTTATTCTCAAGATATTAAAGTAATTTTGAAACTATTGAAAATTTTGGTGAGCTTAGAATTAACTAATTAGCAAATGATTAAATACCTGATCATGAAAAGTCCTTTTTGTTTTCATATTTTCAATAACCAAACGGAATTCGTAATAAAATGATTAAAAATCACATAATTTTATATTATTTTAATTTTTGCATTCCCCTTTTATTTCATGCATTAGTGATGCTTAAGAAAATAGATACTCTGCCAGAATTTCCATTCTGAAATTACTGTAAACTAATTAGCAGCAGTCTGCCCATCAAATTAACCGTAAAATCTACGGTTGGAAACATTTATGACATTTACAGTCTTGGAACCATTTACAACTGATGGTTACAACCGTAAACAACTTCATTGTGGTATATGGGTATGCATTTGTTGCAGAATTTACTAAGTGACATTGTATCAAGGACACATAAAAGAGTTTTATAATCTAATTAATTTATTTTTAGTTATATAAATTTGCATAAAAATACTCATAAAATGTGTACTTCTTTATAAATATGTTTATAATTTAACTTATTATAAATATCTCTTCTTCATCATAATAGCTTCATAATCATAAATACTTTTTATTCAATTTCGAGGGTTTTTTGTTTGAATGAATTCTTTAAGAATTGGCAACAACAAAAAAACACAATTTATTAAAAAATTGAGCAAAGGATTTTTTAAAAAGAAAATTTTTCTATTAAATACAATTCTAATCTGGACAATTTTTCTAGTTGTATAATATTTTTTTTAAATTAACATATTTCCCTCACAGTAGTTCCTTTAATAATTACACACTTAAAATTATAAACTCACTTTTAAGTTTATGCCAATATTTCTGATTACTAATTTATACCATTATATTTTTTCTAATGACTAAATCAAAATTTTGATCTAATAAATACATATTTTAACATACAGCTAAATAACAGGTTTAAATTACTAACATATTTCATCTATAAACTTCAATTATTTTAAATAAATATCGTAAATGTAATCATAAACAAACAACTTTCCCAAAGCTCTTTTCACTATGCAAGCATTGATTAACATTGTTACAGGACGTCATAATTTACAAGTAAATTATTAGACACCTAAAGCTCTTGAATGCTGATCATTTCCCACAAGCTAGAGATAATGAAGTCAATAGCAGTTAGTGTCGCCAAGTATTAGCTTCCTGAACAAATATCTAGATGGTTTCCTAGCAAATGGAAGAACGTTGCTATAATAGGATTTAATGTTTATTATCACGCTACTAGAAATAAGTGAACATGAGCTTTATATACAGATAGTCTCCATTTATTTCAAAGGCACGATCAAGCGTGAAAACTAATTCGTTTATGATGATTTATAACAATATAAGGCGATATTGTTCATTATCGAAAGTCAACAGTTTGCCTTCTGGCAAAAATTATTATGTTGTTGAGATCATAGCAACGTCAGTTTATGCAGTTTTGCATCATTATTATGTGGTATCGTGTTCACAGTCTTTTAATTGTTACAGTGATAATTTCAATGTGTACATATACACATTCAACTATAATTATCATAATGAGGAGGAAAGTTTGTTTAAATTAATTTTAAATAATTAAATCAAAAAATCAAACTTCAATCAAACTTTATATCCAGGAAAAAGGATCTTTGAGTAATTAAACAGATTTGTTGTAAAATGCATGATTTGCACTATTTTGCAGCCAGCCAGTTTTCTCAGTTGATAAAGAAGTAATTAGGGAAAAACCGGAAATTGTTATGTCTAGGACACAATATTAATGCATGAAATTTGCCTGTTCCACAGATTTGTTTTAATCAACGATCTCTATTAAATGAATTAATAATTATTTCGAACTAACTTGAAATAATTAAGTGTGAATTTTTAATCGTTATTTTATGCTATCTTGTTCCAATTAATTATTGCTGCGATAGCTCGAATGTGTACGTAACTTTATACACATTCAATAATGATTTTTCGAATCGGGATAAAATTTTGTTTAAATTGATTTTAAATAGCTAAAACGCAACACTCAAACATTACCCAGTAAAAAAGAATCTTAGAGCAACTAAACAGATTTACTGTAAATTACTTGCTTTGCATTATTTTGCAGCGCTCTGTGACCAGTTTTTCACAGTTGACGAATAAATTATTAGAGAAAAACCGAAAATTTTAGTACTAAAATTTGTGTCTTGGACACAATATGTTCTCATTAAACTCGCCATTCCCTAGATTTATTTTAATCATCAATCTCGATTGAATGAACTAACAATTATTTCAAATTAACTTGAAATAATTATTATGTGATACTTCCATTAAAATAATATACAATAAAAAGAATGCTCAATGTAGCGATTAAAGAAATACCACAAATTATTAGTAAACGTTGCGAATATACAGCCTTATTAATCTATGTCATCTACTAAATATCCAATGTCCCAAATTCAAAAATACTTCGATTGACGCAGTAGGTTTTGACTAACTTGAAAATTATTCTAGACTACCATATACTTATTTTTGCAGAAATATAATCAGAGAATAAATGTTTTCTTCCCTCTCTGCAATGATACACGCTATCATTGCCCCAATGACCCGGAGGGCTATGCCGGAAGTAGCTTGCTACTGGTAGGGTCTCCCAAGCCGGACAGGCCGAAGGGTAGGTGCCAGACTAANCGGGGCGGTGAGGCTTGAGCGCACCAATGACCCGGAGGGTTATGCCGGAGGTAGCTTGCTACTGGTAGGGTCTCCCAAGCCGGACAGGCCGAAGGGTAGGTGCCAGACTAAAAAGAACACCACCAGGAGCCAAGACAGTCTTCTACCTCACGGTGCTCCGGTCTTTGGACAACAGAAGCTGCATACCCCCTCCCATGAATCAGTTGACATAAAAGTAAAGCTCATTTCCCAACAGCATGAGGTCCACTGTCAATGGATCCCGTCCCACGTCGATATCCACGGCAACGAGTTGGCTGACACTCTTGCAAAGAAGGGACTAGACCATCCAGTCCCCTCCACCTCAGAGCTTACATACCTTGAACTTTTTGCAAGGCAAAAGGCCCAGAACAAACAAAAGTGGCTGCTTCCACCTATTCACTACTGGTATAAAGCAAAAAGACCAGGACTCTCTCTCTCTCTCCCTGGTGACAGGCAAACCAACACCTGCCTATCCCGACTGGCCAGTGGACACGTGAAAAGTCTCACATTTTCTGCAAATCAAAGGATCTTTCCTCTTTGCCCTAAATGCCAACAAAACCAGGCATCACCTGAGCACATCTTGATCTGTTTAGGGCTGGACTGGAACGATATTCATTCCTCTCCTATTCTGGTTTCGGATTTTCTCAATATCAACGGATTCATTGATCTGGTCTGACCCCGTCAGACCAGATGGGAATTAGCAACAACAACAACAGAAATTCACTACTATAAAATTACTTCAAAATTGTATGATATAGAATGCAATCTGATAGTCCATTCATTATTTATCTAATATTGTTCCTTCCGATTTCAAATTAGTCTACGGATAATAATATCGGTGGCAGTGTAATCGTTTGGAGAGCAGTTTTTTTTATCCCCATCTAAAATAAGAAGATCATGAGTTATATACTGCGGTTCCACAAAATATATGACATGGTAAAGTGCGCGTTAAAACTATCATAGCTTAACATCTCGGTTAATGCATGGATGCTTGGAGAGGATTTGCAAGCTCAAATCATGAAAAAGTTTGATCGCATGAATTAAATTTACATTCCGCTTCTGCCATTCAATTTTAATTCAACGACTGTTATAAAATATAACTCTGGAAAAAAAACTCAGTGGTTGGGTTCCTGATGGCTGGAGAAGAAAGGGGAGACCGAAAATGATTTCTGAGGTGCAAATGCTAGCAGTTTTCAAGAGGGGAAAATTAAAAGAAAGACTCCAAGCCGAAGACCGGGATTCATGAGAATGAATCTAGAAACCTTATGCACCAAAAGTCTATGAACAGACTATGTAATAAATGAAGTAGCTTGGCCTTGATAGTGTATGCCTTTAAACGTATGAGCACTAGAGTTTAAACAAAACTGAAAAAAATAACGAACGTTGAAATTAAAAATTGTAGAATGCATAAGCAAAAAATAATCAACTTTTTAAATAATCTTATAATTAAAAATTACAGCACTATGGTGTAAAATAATTTTAAAATAACAAAACCTTGCACATGGAATTTTTACATATCCAAAAAAATATTAAATTGTGTATGAGCTTTTGAATCGATCAATAATCTTAATTGAATGATGTAGGTTTTAAATTCATAAATGATCAGAAATTTATGAGCTTAAAGAAAAGGCGAAATACAGAGATTTAAGGCATTTTTGAACTTTTTCTATTATTTTTTATTATATTTCTACCGAAAATTCCTATTCTTTAAAGTTCCTAAAAAAGATAAATTTAGAGTTTTTATCTTTTTAAATTTAGAGTTATAAATTTTTCGAAAGAGGAAAAATAAGCATTGAGGATTTAAATCGCCTTATTAAATGAAGTTATACTTTCTGTTTATGTGATTAAACATCTGCCCACAGAATTACAATTGAAATGTAAGCGACAACTTTATTAAACTATACTCATCCAATAATATATTAAATTAAGTATAATGCGGTTAAAAGTATAATGTGATCGCATTTATTAAAATAATGTAAAACTATGTCTTTGGATAATAAATTAATTTAATTTTGTATCTTAGAATCATTTTGAAGGAATTACTAATACAACGAGTAAAATTCTTATCAGTATCTCTCTCTCAGATATTCTTATCAGTACTAGTTTTATCAATTCAAAGTGTTAATATTTAAATATACTCTCTTTTTATATTTTTTTCAATAACTAAATTTACTTAAGAAATGCAATTAATTTATAAACTAAATTATGTACAAGTTAGAGATTTTTAAATGTATTCTATGATTTTCAAGAAATGTATGTATAGAGCACAAGAAAATACCTTGAATAACTTTTGATTTAATGATCGGTTTTAAACTTTTTGCAAATTTAATAGGAATTAGTACCAATTAGAACTTTCATTAGGACTTATTAGACTTAATTTTAAGTTAGAAGCTAAGCACAAAGGCGTTCCTTCTGTGAATAAACTTTTACTTTTTTCGACGGACTTAGACTCTTGGATTCAAAGTAGATTGGTGGGCTAGTCGCAATCTGGGAAATATATTTCTAATAGTTTACTTAAGAGTACCGTCAAAAGTATAAACTCCTAAATGTTAATTTAACCTTTCACGCATCTCGCCCTATTTAGGAAATTTTTTTAATAGAATCATAAAATTTTTGATTACAATTATAAACCTGTGTTTATCCACATAAAAAACTGTTTTGATATTTTTTTTAATTTTTATTATTTACTTTAGAATAATTAACGTTATTTTAAATGACAAAATTTAAATTTTAAGAGAATCGAACGAATAGTTCTAGAGATATTAAAAGAATTAAAATATGATTTCTTTAAAATTTTATTCTTCAGAAACTTTTCAGAAAGATAAAGTATTCTGCAACCAAATTATTAATATTACTTAAATTCCCATAAAAACCTATGTTTTTTTATCCGAATTTATGCGCATTTATCAGATCCCTATACAATTTATTTTAATTACACGCGACGAAGAAATTTAAAAGATTTTCACCTTATAAAAAAGTAATAGGGGCGATAATTTTGTATATCTCATAACATAATAAAAAACAGCATTTTATGCTACGAAGTACGCAAACAAAATCATAAAAAAAACTGTTTTTAATTATGTTAATTATATTTTGGGAATGTTTTCAGTTATTTGACGTGCTTCAGGCTTCAGATTTTAG
This sequence comes from Parasteatoda tepidariorum, assembly GCF_043381705.1. Classification (NCBI taxonomy): domain Eukaryota; kingdom Metazoa; phylum Arthropoda; class Arachnida; order Araneae; family Theridiidae; genus Parasteatoda; species Parasteatoda tepidariorum. Next base: position 56,035,397 of record NC_092205.1, read on the forward strand.
ACTTGTTTACATTTCCTTCATAATTAAGTCTTTTTATGAATTGTTTATTTATTACAGATTAAAGCGGAAAATCTTTTCTTAGCAATATTTTGTTCAAAACTTATTTAGTAATGCTACTATGAACTTCGCCAATGTAAAACTTTGTTGACATTTTACTTAAAATATGCATATTTAATAGACCATTCACATGTAAAAATTTTAATCATTTAATAACTTTAAAATCTACTAAATGAAGGGCAATTTTTTATAAATAGCTTACTTATTTTAAATTTTGGAAATTAAAATATCATATTTTCAATGTTTTTTTCAAAGATTTTTTAATTATGGTTTTTAAACTTGGCCAGCTTTTTACCAAACAATATATGTTGACCTTTATGTAAAATATGCGTAATATACGGATTAATTTATCTATAAATAAAATATATTAAAAATTTCATACTTTTTATTGAATAAGACAGCTACACGAAGAGAAAATTTCTGGTAAAGTCACCGTACGGTATGGTAATGACATTTCTGGTTTAAAAAAGAAATGATTCCGTACGGAGAAATATACGGTATTAAGCTATTCATTTGGTAATTTTCCTCTCATATGGAAATGGTTTACCGGAATTTATGGCTTTAAAAATTATAGTTCTTCTTGCCACAGATTTAATAAAAAATACAGAACTTAAAAGTAATTCCAACAGAACAAATGGTTTTTATGCCATACTTTATGATATCATGGTAAAATATAAAAAAAATTACCACATTTACCAAATTTCGTCACACATTATAAAATCCCATTTTACTATTAGTTGTACCAATCATTATTTCAATAAAATTTACCGAGCTTTCACTGTTCCCATAGAGCCAGAAATCATGCAAATTTAAACATATTCTGGTAGTTTTGACCATGCTTTTTTGTAATGTACTAACAGGGCTAATTAAGTCATAACTTAAAGGGATAACTTCTTTTGTTTTATAGTTCAGGAAGTTTTATTATCAGCTTTTAACTAAGAAATATATATTAGAACCATTACAAAATGTGATAAATTATGATAAATTATTAGAATTGTGATAAATAAATTAGCTTATCTAATTACTTTGTATTGTTAACCTAAATTATTTTGCCGTTATCATACTATTACGTTGGATTTATTTATTAAATCATATCATTATTCTGACTTTATCATACTCTAAGAGATGAACAGATTTTTTTAATCAGAATTTAAATTATTTTGACGTTATCGTACTTAAGTAATGATTAGATTATTTATCAGAACTTAATTATTTTGACGCTATTATACTTTAGTGATGATTAGAATTATTGATAGAACCAAAATCATTTTTAAGTTAGCATATTTTAGAAAAGTTAGATTTTTTTACGGGAACCGAATTATATTGATGTTATTAAACCTTAGTGATGATTAGATTTATTTATCAGAACCTAAATTACTTTGACACTATCATACTTCAAAGGAATGCTTGTAATAAAAACTAATGAAGTTCATTTTTAATTGTATTTATATTTTAAAAGTCTTATACAGTTTCTTAAAAAACCAATAGAATATGTACTAAAAATCATATGAGTTCTAAAAATATACGTATACACAGTTTATAAAAATAAAATACCTTGCGCGGAATGGCAGAAATATGAATCTAAAGTATTTATCTACGTTGAAGTTTCCAGGAAATTTCTTTACAAATACACAGCTTTCAACATACCATATCTTTCTGATATAAAACCTTAAGTCTACGAAAGTTTTATGAAAAATGTAAACATTACCCAAACTGAGATATAGCAAAAATAAATTTTTCAGAGTGCGATATTTATCCCTCAGATGTAGAGAGAAAAAAAATTTCATCCAGGATTGAAACCTTATAAACTAATTCCATTTTCTTAAATAACAGCAATGAAACCGAAAGTCAGTGAAGTGAAAAAGAAGATCTGCTATACTCCAAAAGTAACCGAATTTAAACAAGACCGGTAAGAAAACTAGCTGTATCGTAAACTAGGTTAAATAGGTGATGTGAAAACCTTTGGTAGAATGAATTCAAACTTGATTAATCCTTCTCGAACTTTTTAGACTTTAAAAGCTTCTTTCACATTCTGAACTGAATTTATTACTTTCGGTATTTGTATTAAGGAAAAAGAATAGGTAACGAATAAAATTTAATAAAATATTCTAAAGAAAGTTTTTGGGAATGTATTAAACCATAATTTAAAGAAAATAAGCTAATTTTTACAGAATATTGTCATGCGGAAAATTTGAAGTTCATGCATCATAGAATTGGAAATTTTATAAAGACCTTAAGATTATTGATCTGTGAACATTTATAGTTTAAATAAAAATTCCGTAAAATTAAATAAATTGCTTATAAGAAAAAAAAATGTTTTTTTTTTATGTTGCGATATTAAAAAATAATGTTGTTTTTGCAATATTTAGTATTTTAATGAGCACATATAATTAATAATTAAAATTTATTTATTTTATCTTGACTTAAAAATGAGTGAATTGTTGATTAAAGAATACTGTTGGTTATTGACCGATAATGATTTCGCGTGATTAAATTTTTTAACACAATCATAGAGTGGGATTAAAATTACGAAACTAAACGGTTGTTAAACGGTATAGTTGTTAATAAACAGTTATTGGCTATAAGGTGTGACTGATTATACGCTGTAAAAATGGACACTTAAATATTATACGAAACTTCTTCCATTTTTGACGAAATCATTTCCTGGTATATACTCAGAGAAGAAATTTTGTCCAAGTGACGAAAAAACTATCGCCACTTCATAGAGGAAACGAATTTTGTCAAAATGAATGAATTATTTCGTCAATCTATTTTATTAGAAAAAATAAGTACATCTCTCGTAATGCCTAATGTATTTCATATTTCTTATAATAATTTTATTGTGGGCACAATATAAGTTAATGAATGCTGCAACAACTATACTAGCAGGACAGATGGAAGGGAGCGATAAATTGCACCGATGCCTGAAGCTGGATTCGAATTTAGGATCTTCCTGGTACGAAGCCAATTAATTGACCGACACACTAGCCCGTCGGCTCAATTCGTCACTTTACTTTCGATTGTTTAGTCTTCATCCAGTTCCGTCGATTTAGTTAGCGATCTCCCGCAATGCACTATGGTGAGGTTTCGAGCTGAGGTAACATTTTCGTCATTTATTTGAAAATTCGCGTTTCGTCCCAAATTACGTTATGTGTGACGAAATGATTCTTAAAATTAACGAAATAGAGTTCAAGGGCTACTAAGTTGTCAAAACTGAGAGTTTTAATTCTGAGTGTGTAGGGTATGGTTGATTATCAAAATGTAGCTATGTGCTATGACCAAAATTACCAACAACAAAACTGTCAACAAAAACTATTAAAGTTTGTACTACTTTCATGTTATCATTTAATCTAAATTAAATTTTCAAAGTATGAAATTAAAGATAAATTTTAAATAATTAAATTTAATTAACTCAATGTATTATAAAACACGTTCTATTGTTAATTTTATAATTAACTCAATTAAATAATAAAACTCAATATATTAACTCAATTAAATATTTAAATTTCCCTGTGTGACGAAAATACATTTTTGTAAGGTTAATCTCAAACTCTTTTACTACACATTCATTAAATATCGATAAATTGTAACAGGTTGAAACTTAAAATTAAGAAAAATAATCTATCAAGCTTTAAAATTGTAAACAGTAAATATTTTACTTTAATTGCACTATTTTTAAGTTATTTCAAATATATTTTTTATTTTGTTATAAATTCTTTTCAGCACGAAATAATATCTAAGTCTCTGTCATTAAAAAGTCAGATTTTTTTTATCATTATACTAAAAATTTTAACCAAACAATGGCTAATGATCAAAAATCTGTACTTGTATGAAACAAGTATGAAAAATCAAACGAAAACAGTTTTTAAAGGGGACAGTAAAATCTCCATTTTCAATCCATTTTTACAGTGCTTCTTTAAAATTATACTTTAATATTCTAAGTTTAAGTATTAAGTTTCAAAGGAGATAACCCAATAATTTTTATGATTGGAAATATATTTTCATGAAATTAATATCACGGGACAGACGGAAGATTTTTTTGAGATAATTACCTAACATTTTTTTAAACATCTTGTTATAGATCCTAATTTTAATGACGTGAAAACTATCACACACTGAAAAATAAGGCATAATTGAAACTACCTGAAAATGGTAACATTTAACTATGTTCCTGAGTCCATAGGAACATCGAAAAGTTTCCTATTTTTTACTGAAGGGCTTTGATATTAATTTCGATAAAATTAATTATAAAATATAGTTTTATAGAACATGATAGCGATTGATAAATTTGGTAATTTTATCATGACTTTTTGAGCTTTGAATAAAAGCCGTTTATTCGGGGTTTTTTTCCCAATTAACAAAAAGTCTGAACTACAACTTTTGAAAATCAGAATTTCAGGTCAGCCGTTATCATATTAACAAAAAACTTAACAATGAATGGTTTAAATATACTTTGGAATTTTATTCCAGAAACATGCTTTTTTTTACCAGATATTGTAATTACCATGCAGGGCTGTAATTTTAGCTGAGTTTTTTACTCCGTGCAATTACAAAAATAGGATTATGAATCCAATAAAATTTAATATTTCAAAATATGAATCCAATAAAGATTCAAATCACATTTATATCCTAAGTCAAACTGGGCAACACTTACTAATCGAAATATTTATGAAATAAAAGTACTCATTTTAAAAGAGTTTTTCATATTTAATTTGGCAGTTTTATTGCGAAAAAATTCCAAATAGTTTTAAGACTATAACATGACAATGAAAATAAAATTTCTAATGTGAAAGTAGTTTGAAATACCTTGCCAAATACCAGTGAAATTAAGATATGCAACTACAAGAGTTTTATAAATTGATTAGATTTGTGATAAAAAGAAATATGTCAGAACGTGTGATATAATTACTGTCTATTACATAGCTTTCGCGACCGATTTCAAAACTTATCAACTCATTTAAAACTCTCCGAAACACTTTGATGAAACTATTCAAAAAATTTATGTTATTATGGCCGCAAAGCAAAATAAGAGGAAAATATGCAGATGAACGAAACCGGATTTATTTTAAAATTATAATTAACCATATTTGCTTCGAAACAGGAGTTTGAAAAATGCTGAGAAAAATATATTTGCTAAGAATTGCAAAAGAATGCGCTCAAGCAGTTGCTCATGGAGTTAGGAATTAATTAAATATATTTTTACATATGTAGTTGATCAAAAAAGAAGATAAACGTTTTTGTCATCACCATTAAAGTGCTACAAAAAATGCTTTTTTATTTACAATAATTCATATATTTTGAGTTTTTTAATCATTCGATAAATTTTTATCGAATTCTTGCTTTTATATTTTTAAATAGTTTTTATTGAAATTGGTAGCAAATTTTGCAAATCGTCCCTCACACCGCTGGTTGGAGAGTTGAAGTAGTGAGTTTGATCTTGGCTGCCAGCAAAAACAAGCGGCGTTATGCGCAGCAAGGAGTGTGTTAAATCTACCATGGCCAAAAGTCCTCTTATTGGTTGTGGTGTGGAAATTTGGAAAAAGGGGTATCATCTCAGGGGCTGTTCACGTCGTCTGACCGGGACAAAATTACGTGGCATTTCTATCATTGCCGTTAAAAGATAGAGCCCTAAATATGAGGCTATGTGCTGGGTCATGGTTGGGTAATGACGATGTATTTCTCAGCACACGTTCTCAGTGTATATTAGTTAATTAGTATAGGACAAAGAGACCCATCTGAAAAAATGGATAAGCGTCATGGTAGGGTTGTTTTTCATAGTTTAGTCTAGGTCTCTTAGTTCATGTAGTTTTAAATATGAACTCTGAGATGTGAGTGGACATTCTGGACAATGCTGCTCTCCCAACTCCATGAAAATAATTCGGAGAAAACCCATTTCATTTCTAGAAAAGAGCTACTCAAATGTCTCACTGAAGCTTAAATACCCATGGAGTGACAAAATGGGTGTTTAAAAACTGCACGTGCCAATAAGTCAATGATCCAATAAAACACATTTAGGACGAATTAGAATGAAGATTACGCTGTCAGGTCAAATCTCCCATGGACACTTGGCCACTAATCAAACACTGGCGCACAGTTTCCCGAGACATGTACAGGCAATTATCAATACAAAAGGGGTTCAACATCCTACTAATATGTACCTAAGGTGTCTCTGATTCCGCTTCAGTGCTTGTTTGAATACATTTGACCAGACAGTATGATCTATACACCCTTAAAAGAATCATGTTGAGACAGAAAATCGGTGATTTAAGCCATAATTTGGCGTAAATTTGCTTCAATCTTAATGTGCAAATTGAACTATTTTCCCGTTAAATTGCAGTACAGTATTAAGCTTAAGACGCACTTTAATACTGTTTAACTTAATATCATTTTAAAATTGCAGCAAATTTAAACGATATTCCACTTTAATACTTCTAGAAGGAAGGGAGTTGTGTTTCAGTCTGACAAGCGAACTACTAATGTTGTTGTTTTTCATTTTATTTTATGGCCAGCATTGAACATTCGATCCATTTTTTGCATGTTCGATTGTCAATGCTCAATTCCGTAGCCTTTTAATTCTGAAACCAACTCAGAACGCAACAGAACTCCTGGATCAAGCATTTTTTTATAACCGTCGTTGAGCAGCTGAAACAATTTTAGGAACTCTTGGATCAGTACCCCCAAAGGTAAGATTTGTGATGTGAACACGGAGGACTTTGTGACTCGACATATCAGTCACCATTTACTGCACGGGGACTCTTGGATCAAACTAACCTATGTGAAGAACATTTTGATGAAACTATCCCGCATTTGCGTTGCAATATCACCCACTACTGACAGGGGATTCTATCATGGATTCGAATCTGGTCTCTCTCCAATGGGGAGCAAATACTCAACCTCCTGAATAAGCTCAGATCTACTTGTGGTGTTGGAACAAAGTATAGGTGATACGTATTGAGCCTCTAATGTTTTATTCTGCATTTTTAAAAATTAATTCTATACACCGTTGTTACAAAACTCTTTAACTTGTCATTTTCGTGTGCTTTCTTTTATATTGCCTAACACATTATATAGAAAGTTATATACATTTATCGAAAGTTGAATGTTCCTCAACAAAAATTAAAAATTTTAAAATAAAAATACTCGATGTATATATTTGAATACTATTCTAGTTTTCCATTCTTAAGTTTTAATGATAAGTTATATAGCTTTTTTTTTCTCCAGTTTTTCTAAAGAACTAAAAAATAGTTAAACCAAAAATAGTTAAAAACAATAAATATTTTGTATTCATCGATTAGAAAAAGTTTTGTCTGAGTGCTAACTAAGTGTGCACAACTAATCAATTCATTCATCAATTAAAGTTGCACACAGTTTTAGTAAAAATATTTAATTTTTGATTTTATATCTTGTAGTTTAGGGATTCTAATTACTTTAACAAAAATGTTCAATCATTAATTCACATCTTCTATTTCATCTGTGAAGTTTATTTAATAAAGCTCCCCAGTTCTACCTAATTGCAATACATTAATCTTCAACCTATATCGGTTTCCAATCTTTATCACATATCTCTAAATATTAAAAAAAATTTACTTATTTCAAGATGTCAATGTATATATTTGTATATATATATATATATATATATATATATATATATATATATATATATATGTATATATATATATGTATATATATATGTATATATATATATATATATATATATATATATATATATATATATATATATATATATATATATATATATATATATATATATATATATATATATATATATATATATATATATATATATATATATATATATATATATATATATATATATATATATATATATATATATATATATATATATATATATATATATATATATATATATATATATATATATATATATATATATATATATATATATATATATATATATATATATATATATATATATATATATATATATATATATATATATATATATATATATATATATATATATATATATATATATATATATATATATATATATATATATATATATATATATATATATATATATATATATATATATATATATATATATATATATATATATATATATATATATATATATATATATATATATATATATATATATATATATATATATATATATATATATATATATATATATATATATATATATATATATATATATATATATATATATATATATATATATATATATATATATATATATATATATATATATATATATATATATATATATATATATATATATATATATATATATATATATATATATATATATATATATATATATATATATATATATATATATATATATATATATATATATATATATATATATATATATATATATATATATATATATATATATATATATATATATATATATATATATATATATATATATATATATATATATATATATATATATATATATATATATATATATATATATATATATATATATATATATATATATATATATATATATATATATATATATATATATATATATATATATATATATATATATATATATATATATATATATATATATATATATATATATATATATATATATATATATATATATATATATATATATATATATATATATATATATATATATATATATATATATATATATATATATATATATATATATATATATATATATATATATATATATATATATATATATATATATATATATATATATATATATATATATATATATATATANAGTTAAAATATCTGAACATTAGAAAAATTTCTTAATGGTTTTATATATATATATATATATATACATATATATAACTTAAAATTAATTCCTTTATAAACTTCAATCATAGAAAAGGCATTTTTAACTAATCGTGCATTACAACTTGTTCAACTTTAAAAACATTTAAAAACATATACAGTTCAATCATCACTTCAAATACCTCGAAGAAATTTGTTTCATTTTTTTATCTACACGAACGCATAAATAAAAATCTGAATAAAACGAGTTCGTAAGAAAAATGATCTTTTCAGCTTTCCTTAATCGTAGTTCCATTAAGAGAATTTCCACTGGGTGCAGTTAATTCTGAAACGATGCATTAAACACGTTACCTCCCAAAAGAACGAAAAATGCTTGAGTAACTACAGACTAACCACGTTATTCCTGATGGAAAATATTTCATTTCTCAGTTATTATAGGCATAAACAAAACAGAGTAGTTTACTGTTTTTTCGACGACGATAATAACACCCAGTGATTGCTTTAATTTTTAGCATAAGATAACTGTTATATTCATGCTTTTTAAGATATAATACCGTGAACAAATATTTGCGTAAATTTAACGTATTTTCTATTTTTGCTTTTTCACCTTTATTTATTTATCGTTTTCTATTTTACTCTTAGTTACAGAAGTTATTTTTTTCTTACCTCTTTTGCAAAGTGTATATTTACACTTCATTTTGTTGGAGTTTTCCTTTCAAGCTAAAGGTATATTTACTATATATTAAAGCTTAATAATTACCCAAATTATAATGTAATAGTTTTAACCATGTATTTATAAATTATTTTTTTCTTTAAAATATTTTTTCACTTAATGAAAAACATATAGAAAACTTTTTATTGGTATGTACATTTTTAACTGTATTCTTAGCAATAGTTTTTTATCCTGAAAATTGTACTTTTTCATAGAATACTACATTAGACAAAATGAAACATTTATCAATATTCAATATTTTTTAATATAGAATATTGTAGAATTATTTCAAAATTATATTTTAAATTTTGTTAAGTTTGAGATAAGGTTTTACGTTTCATGTTAATTCTGTGTAAATTATGTTTTGTGTTTCATAAAAAATAAATATTAGGGTTTTTTTTCTGCTATTGACATTGACTTTAATATTAAATTTTTTATTTAAATGCCAAAATGTATATCTTAAATTGCAGTTAAAAATATAAAAAGAGTAAGCATATCATTGATACATGAAAGCTTCTTTGAAATATTTTAGTCTATTGTTTTGAAGTAATCATTTTTCATTTGTTTCAAAGATTAATGCTTTGCGGTTATGGAAGATATGGCTTAAAATATCAGTTTTTACAATACAACAAATTTTATTGATTTGAAAATATCGAAAACATTGCTTAAATATTTCTTAATACTATAATATATTTGAATATTTTTAATTCGTTTTCATTCTCAATCATACGAATTAAACAAAAACATTATGAAATTGTTATATAGACGGTCACTTTGAAAGGTATTACTGAATTGATAATTCAGTTTCTTTAGATTTTTTTCTTTTTTTTTTGTTGTGCTTTGGTAGATTTGTATATTTTTTCAGAAATAAAGCTAACCTTTGCTTGTTTGTCTTTTACAAAAATTAATTTTTTTGACATTAATTCGGCGTGAGTTATTGTTTTTAGACATTCATTTCTTTTAATTTTATCAGTAGCAGCACATACACTAAGTATTTAGTTGAAAATTGTTATTATTTAGAAAAAAGTTTAGTCACTTTGATTATTTATCGAATAACTGATTAGCTCATAACCAAAAAAACAGAATTTAGAGTGTTTATGATATTTGTTAATAGTTTTCCGATTGATTTCATACGTTAAATATCAATTCACCAAACATTATTTAAAAAATTACATTCTTGCACAGTTAGAAATTTCTCGCAAAAAAGATTAAATAGTAATTTATTCCATTGTTATTTTAGTTTAGTCAACCAAAACAGTTAAATAACCATAAAAAAGATAAAATTTAAACAATTAAATATGAGGGGGGAAAAACCTTTATTGGTTGTTTTTTCGAATATGGTAAAACAGCCAGAATTCTACTACGCCAACTAGGTTTACCTTATATGGAAATTTTGTTCCGAGAAGCTGGGTATTTACTGTAGCTGAGAAGGCTAATTGGTCAATCTCATAAGCGATTGAACTAGCGGTTTGAATTCCACCAATGATACAAAAATATTTCGATTCCTTCAATACGTGATGAGTTTCTAATGTCCTGCGCTTTTAAATCGGTGACATAGATCAATAAGAATATGAAAATATCATTCACGCAGCACCCACAGAGCTCCATTTTTATAGTTTAAGAACAATACTAGTCGTAAATGGTTTCAAAATCGTATAGTTTTGTATTTACGGTCTTTTAACCCCTACCAGCTGTAAATGGTTTATAAACCGTAAAGCTTAAGAATGTTTTTATTTATGAACTTTATGCTTAATCAAATGGACAGACTGCTGCTGATTATGCTGATACAATTTCCGAATGAATATTCTAACAGTGCAATCATTAACCAAATAAAGCATTTAATTGATATTCTAATTTTTATATAAATTGAAAATATATATTAAGAATATTTTGAGATGTTAAAATTATTACAAATATATTTTAATAAAACTGGACACAGGGAGGAAATTAAGTGAAAAAAAATGCAAAGAATAAAAAAAATGAATAAATAAAACCAAATAAAGTTTTTGTATAAAACAAATTACGCATATAAGTAAAACAATTTAAAAGTATCTGCATTTGGTGGTATGTTTAATGAACGTAAAAAACGTACTAAGAAACTTGATCATTTCAGTTTATTAAAGTTTCAGAAACACTTAAAAATGCCCAGTTTAAAATTGCTAGATTTATTTCTCATAAAATTGTACCAAGAAAAGAACATAGAATCAAAAAGTAAAATAAACAAATGAAACGAAAGTAACATTTGGCATGGAGCAGATAACCTCTTGAGTTTCAAAAAGAATAAGAGATAGTTTTCTAGAAATCTAAAGCTTAAGCATTTGTTTTAAATTGCTCGTTTTGTTCTAGTTTAAGTGGCGTTTACTGTTTCTAAAAAACTCAAGTACAGCTGTAAATACCAGTTCAGTTCAGATGGATCGAAAGCCAAGGAAATTTTAGAAATATAGTCTTTTAACAAGTATTTGCTGAAAACAGGATTATCGTTGTGGAACTTTAATAAAAAATAATAGGGAATCGTTGATTGTTATATCCCTAATGGGGTATATTCAGCATTCAGCAGAACTACTTAATAGTTAAAAACATGAAAAAAATTGATATTAAAAGATTTTTCTATTCGTCTTAAAAAACAATTTAAAATATTAATATATTATTTTTTTTATTTTCTTGAATGCGTTAAAGCAAACAAGAAAAATAAACTGATTATTTCTTCTAACAAATTGTTAAGCTTTAAGTAGAGAAAAATGTTGAAAGGTTTCAGATTGCCATAACTTCAGGTTATTCATAATTAAGACAATGTCAATTTAATATTGAGAAAAAAAATTTACAAAAAAACTGTAAACAATAAATAAGATACAAATGGTTTGGGGGCTTAACTTTTGCTTCACGTATTTATTTGATTTGATTGAAAGGTCTTTTTCTGCAACATTTTTTTCTTAACAATCTTTTAATAATAAAGTATCACTTGGCCTTAAAATTAGTGGAAAATAAAGCAGATAAATATTTATTGTTGATTTTTCAAGAAAAATTTTATTTTGATTTAAAATAAATATTTATAGTTGATTTTCAAAAAATTTTTTAAAATTATTGTTTGCTCTATATAGTTAAAGTTTTTTAAAAAAAATAAGTTAGCAAATTTTAGGCAAAATATTTCCTGTCGCGCAATTAATTTGAGTAGCAAAATAATTAAAAAAACAACCTTAAAAAGTTCAATATCGACACTCGGAAGCAGAAATTCTTAATGACGACTGCTCTTCATACTTTGAGGATCAAGAAAATGAATCCATCGAATTTAAGATTTTACAAAAATGACTCTTTACTCTCTGGTTTAATTTATCAAATAATTATGGCTAAGTAATTAGCATATTTAAGTTTAGTCCAAAACATCATTTTGAAAGATAATTGCAAAAAATTGCACAACTGTACAGCATTATATTCGAAAAATGTTTTAAGTAATTTGACGGCTTCTAAAACATTATCCAGATTAATATAATAAATTTATTAAAATTGTTTTATGATTAATCAGAAATTTATAAATAGCCCATAATTTTTAATTGATATTGAATTATCAGAAAACTCTAACAATATAATATACAAATTAAGAGATTAAAAAAACACTGGCTGTCAAATAATCACTTTTACAAAGATTAAAAAAACGTCAACCTAACAAGAAACTTTTACAGTGTTTTTATCAGCATCATTAATATCAATTTCTGTCAACAGAAAATATTTTCTTCTTACCACCCCCCGCTCTAACAAACTTTTTTTTTATCCATGCTTGCTATATTTTATCAAAACAAAAGCTCAGGTTTCTTGGTTTTCAGATTAGAAAAACTTTGCAAAGATCTGCGTTTTTCTTGTAGGCACGTAACTTTGTTTTAATTCAATTCTCTAACATTTTATCTGCTAAACGAAAACCAATATTTAAACAAACAAATATTTCACTTCAATGACATATAAAATTTAAATTAATCTTTATCTTGCGCACCTGTATAACATATTTTAAAATGTAAATTTTAACATATAAATATTTATTGTTATAATAGGATCAATACAGTTTATAAAAATGTGTTGATAAATAAATAAAAACATAAATATATATTTTCTGAATTTATGTAATATGATTAAATTCATTCAAAAATTCAAAGCAGTTTTTATTTTTAATAAACATTTTTGTTATGATGCGCTGCAACATAGAGTTTTGCATAGGTTTAAAAATATTTAACATATGTGTTTCATAATTTCTATTATACGTGTATTATACGTGTTTCATAGTTTCTATTATTCATAATTACCAACATACTCTTATTTCTCATTTATAGCTATCCTGGCCTAATAGGTACTAATTGAAATGAAAAAAGAACTATCTACTGAAAATTAAAATTTATGGAGAAAATGTGCTTAATCGAACATAAGAAGTCTCCTTACTATTATTGGCTCCAATGTTACTTACTTTTGGTAATAAGCACTACTGACTCGATGATAATTAGTATAGTCTTAATAAGTGGAAAATTTCTTATGTAGGTACAAAAGTATTTTGGGAGTAAATTTGATGCCCATTACAGCTGCTCCAACGCTGTACATTTTTGAGATAGATACTAAGGAAATAGGCTTTTTTTGACCCCTCGAGGAAGAAAGTAGCCTATTGTGGTAAATTTTAAATATAATGAGTTGCCTCTAGCAACAGCATTATGCCAGATTTTAATGAATATAGTTAATCTTTATTTTGATGGAATGAACCGCTAAATACGTTTTTTGCTGAACCTAATTAACGTATAGTCACCGAGAAGGGTTAGAGGTTCTAATTGAGATAAAAAATTAGCTATGTGCTAAAAAGCAAAATTTATGGAGAAAATGTACTTATTTGTTATGGGGAACGGCAAAATATCGCCTTACCGTTATTGACACCAAAGATGCTTAATTTTGGCAGTAAGACCAACTGGCATCATGGAATTTGATGCAATTTTAATATGCACCAAATATACTTTTAAAAAGTTACAAAGTATTTTACGAGTAAATTTGATACTTATCACAGCTGCACCAACAATGTGCATTTTTAGGATAAATACTGAGGAAATAGGTATTTTACGGCACCTCCAAATTATAAGCACAGGAGAAAGTTGCTTGATTGTAGTAAATTTTAAATATGAGTTACCAGATAATAATGAATTCAGCTAATCTTTAAATTGATGGCCTTAACTACTAAATATGTTCTTTTTTCTAAATCTAAGAACGTAACGCCATTGGAAAGAGCAACAAATAATAATGAATAAAAAATTTTATTTATTATTTTTTCAGCTTTAATATTTGTGTCGATATTTGTCTTTCCGTTTTGTGCATGAGTTTGTAGTGTCATTTACTACTGATTTATTGATTTTTCCCCTTTACGAAGAATGGATATTCCGCATGTATATAAATGTATAAAAATATAAGAAAAAAATACAAAGAAAACAAGAATTTATATACAAGGAATATTTGCTCTTTTTCTAAAATAATTTTAAAAAATAACTATTTCACGGTATTTAAGTGAAAAGAATATTACACTACAGTTCATTGAAAAATAGTAAAAGCTACGGATAACGACAATTATTTACTTTTCAAACTTAAGTATGTATATCTTACATGCGTGTTAGACATTTAAATATTCGCTTAATTGCGTTTAATACAACTTTAAAATTACATCTGTCTGAAAGAAAAAATCTATACTTTATCGATAGTCCTACTTTGGTAACAAAAAGAGTTTTTTTTTAAAGTTTCCTGCGAGCAAGTATGATTTTTTTCAACATCTTTGAAACTACTCTACAGAAAAACTTCTCAATTGTCAGACTTTGGTGCATTTATTTCCAGTTCTTTGTGTGTTGACATATTTCGGACTGCAAGAAAAGAAGGGTAATAGAGTGTCATATTCAGAAAGTTTTTTTCCTTCATTTTGTATCACAAGATTTTACAAAATCAATATTTTTTTTTGTATAAAGCACCAACATACAGTTCAGACATTTTACAGATAAATTTTTATATTCTCAGTTTGACTTCCAGAATAGCCATTTAACCTTTGATAAATTTAAAATCATATACTTTAAAATAACATTAATACTCTACCTTACGTTATATATATATATATCGAAAGCCNCGATATCTATATATAAAGCAGTAAAAATTTCTTTTAATTAGAAATTTTTCACGGAGTATTTAATTTTCAAATGGAAAATTAAATTTTGGTTATTTCTTTCTGTTTAAATGCAGTGTATTTTAATATTCATTTTTTTAAATGAAATTAAAACAGAGAAAGGATTTGGACAATTTTAGGACTCAATTGAAGAATTTTTTTCTGTTGAAAAATAATTTTATGCATGCATAAAATACATATATACATATAATAGTCATCATTTATACATTATATGAATAAGCATCATTTAAACATATAATAAAATAAAGCAATTTGTTTGTTTGTATATGTTTGCCTATGTTACCGTAAGAGCTAAAAATACGTCATTCAATGGTAAGCTAACCGGGTACAATTCCAAACAACTTTAAAATCCTGATTTTTGTATTTTAAATTAGTTTTACCCATGAATTTTTTCAAGTGTATTTTCTATATTCCTGTACATGGTAGCTCACCGTTTTAGAACGAAACGTAATAGAATTTTAGTTTTTTTTTTTCCATTGGGAACTTCTGACTTTAACCTCCAAAAGGAAATACAGCGTTTTGTTTCTCGTTTTTTTTTAAAAAAAAGTGTGAAACCCATTTTTTCGTAATCGTTTTCCTCCTGAAATTTTTTAATTGAATCCGTGAATCTGTAACAGATATTAATTTACAATTTAAATGAACATATGCAGTAAACTTTCTCCCTTTATTATACCTGAAAATAAGCAAATAATTAGAAATATTTTATTACAAATTATTATTACAAATAATTGAATTAATTTTTTAACTAATGGAAAATTGAAAATTTCTGATTCCTCCATTGACCATTTCTTCAATTGAAACTAGATCATTACCTCTCTGGAGCTACGCATGCGCATAGTTTCAAAGATCACTAGATATCGGAGTAATTAATATCGCGATATATCGTCGGAAAATATCGATAAATCATGATCTATTACAATATTTTTCAATGTAACTAGTTTGCATATTTATTTTTATTTTGGACTGTGTTTTACCTACCTAAATGAAAAGGAAAATGAATTTTTTTTAAAAACCTTTCATTAATCATAACTTTATAAATAACTGATGAGTATTTATGAAATTTCAACTATATGTAAACTAAAGTAGAAAAACATAGTTTTATGACATATTAACAGCAATTTTATTTACATAGTAATAGAATTAAATGAAATATTTGGAGTTAATGTGAATGCTTCCGAAGGCGGAAGTATCAATGAGGAGCCACGAAGTGGTGACATCATGAAGGCGGAATACAATGCGAGTTTGTGTAGGCGAATTAGATGGACGGATCAGACAGCTGGTGTTATATTCAAAAAAATTCGAGATATCATGCAAAAAAGATTTATAGTTTACACTTTCGACATAATACAAAAAAAAATATTCATGAATTTATATGCTTTACAACTGCTTGAAAAATACACATTTGAAGGTAAAAGTAGGTGGTAAAAGAAAAAAGGTAAAAGTCCAAACTATGTACTAGTTTTCATTCCATTACTTCAGTAAGTAAATTTGAAAGAGGGTCAGAAAACCAACATTCATTTTAAATTCATACCATTTACTAATCATTCAAAAATAGAAAACACATTTTCTATAGAATGTCTGCTTTTTTTAAAAAAAAAAAATAGTATTTCTATCTTGAGAGTGTGTCTAACTTTTATAAAATGCATTTTAAGCAAATTCAAAATAAAAATTTCATTAAAAAAATGAAATTTCTCAGACGAAGCACTATGGGATCGACGTGTGCATTAAAGTTACCTTACATAATCAGATTTTAATATTAGATGAAGTTACCTTACTTCGAACAACTTTCATAACATTTAAATTCCCCCATTTCCAAATTTTATATACTGACATTGTAACAGTAGTCTATATTTTTCAAAAACGAGTTATGTTTTTCAAATGATAAGGAGATCTGAATTTTTCACTGTTACAAATTTCGGCTATATCCCACATATTATATTTTTATTCTTGAATTTTTTACTTATAAAATAATGATTTTTTATTAATACTTTACACAACAATGTTTTTAATGTAACCATTAAAATGCAATGAAAATTGAATTCTTAAATCATGATCAAAGTCATTATTTTAATTTTAATTAATAAATTAATATCTTTTCTTTGTGATACAAATTTGTGCTCTTACAAATTTGGGCTATATCCCACAGATTATATTTTTAGTCTTGAATTTTTTACGTATAAATAATGATTTTTATTAATAATTTTCGGTATAATGTTTTAAATGTAACCATCAAAATGCAATGAAAATAGAATTTATAAGACATGACGAAGTCATTATTTTAATTTTAATGACTAAAACAATATCTTTTTTTGAGACAAATATTTTCATGCAATTTATTGCACTGTTTTCTTTCAATTTTCGTCAGAAAATTAATTTTATTTTTTTATGTATGTGGATCTCATGTACTTGTTATTCAATGCATTTATTTACTCGTTGCACTTTTTTTTGTTACTTGATTAGTATCATAATATTTGTGATGAATGGTGTTAGAACATGATAGAGCAAACAATTAGAAACTACAAATTTGCACAGGTTTTTTCATGAATATTATTATAATTAATTTTACTTAAAAACTAATTTTGCAACTAATTAACAAAATTAGTTTTATGTAAGAATAATTTTACAATTGATTGACAAAATTATTTTTTTAAGGATTAATTTTATGAATACATATAATTTTATTTTCCATGAATTTCATGAATTAATTTTATGAAACATTTGGTGTTAAGATATTTCAGGCATAAATGCCAAGCCTTGAAAATTATATTGCCCCTATTTTCCTAGGAATTGTAAAAATTACAGTTGGACAAGTGTATTTTACGCTTACATGGTCAGTATGGCGTGAAAACATTTAATTATAAATGCAGTAAAATACTGAATAACTGTGTTTCTATTTTTGATAAAAATTACTAAGATGGCGAATGGAGTGAATAACTGGCACTAATGCGAAAGGAAAAAGAAAAATTATTATATTTGATGCGTTACATTTGATAGATATTATATAAATAAGAATTCATTAGCGTTTTATTCCATTGTATTCTCAGTGAATATTTCAAGTTTACACGTCTTATTGGCTTTGCACAGCAAAACAAACAAAAGAGAGAAAAGTTCGCAAAAAGCACTTCAATTGCAAATCTTTCAAACGAACTTGAATTTAGGAAGAAAAAAATCATGGTACATCCATAAACTTGAGTAGCGTTTGAACAATTGCAATTTCTACTCAGTGGATGAATTTCTGAGATCAGAAAAGTAGCTCGCATGGTATTTTTTCCCACAAATTTAATAACTAATAATTCTTGAAATACTTATCAATCTCAATTTTGTTTTTATTCCATCATGCACTTTCCATCGTGTCTTTCGTGATTTCAAATTTTTAAATATTATAGTTTCCACGCAGTGATACCGAAAGCAAAGATAAATCAAACAAGCGAAACAGCAACGGCATTTACAATTGTTTAATATGGAGAGATAAAACTATTTAAACTATCAATATAAATTTATCCCATACTTCTCCTTTTCGGTCTACAATCGACACTCAAGATTTCAAACTTTTAACCCTGGATTATCAAAGGAAAGAATCCACCTCAGACGTTTTTATCAATCTTCAATCGACGGATCTACAGTCGAAGAGTCCTCTTCGACTGTAGATCCGTCCTCGACCGTCCTCGACAGTCGAAGATACCTCACCTCTTGACGACTTTTTGAAATTTTGCTAAGTTGGCGATTATTATTTGGATCAGAGTTGTTTTTTTTATTATTAAATGAACAATTTAAATTGTTGCAAATTTATTATAGCATTTTTAATGAAATAAAATTAAAAAACAACTTAATAAATAAAACTCTACTGTATCTTCCAAAAACCTAGTTTGGCGATATTTCAACTATAAATCGCCCACCCATTTCTAAGTCTAAACGCAAACTTGAGTAAACCATCTTAGTTTTGAGTAAACCATCTTAATTTTGTTTCATAGAACGGAATGAATCAGTCTTGTTATCAACACAAACTTTTCTCGAGCTGCTAATTCTCTCTTATAATTAACCAAAGATAGTAGAGAACTAATATAAAGTTAAGATATTAATTTACAGAATTTACTAGCTATTCCTCATTGCGCATAGTGGTAGTAAAAAAGGTAAGTTCCTGTTTACGCATAGCTACTATTTAACTCTTAATTCTGATTGATTTCTTCTTTCTAGAAGCTCCTAAATAATCATCTAAAGCTTCGTTATTGCCTAATACTGGATTAAGTAAGTTAGAAGAAGACGTAAGTATTTCTTAAGGTTAATTAGATATACTTCTACCGGAATAACTACCTACCGTGATACCAATTAAAATAAAATATTATTTTTATTACATTTCACATTTAATAGTTATTTTACATTCCACGATTAAAATGCTTGTATGTTTTGAGTAAAAGTAAAAAAAATATAGGAGAAATCATCGTTATGATAACATGATACTTTTTAAGCTTTGTACTAAAACTACAGATTTTCCATTAAATTTTGAATTTTATAAATCGAAAATTTTGAAGTAATTTAGATTACTTTCCACTAGATACAACACATATTTTTTTAAGAACATATAATAATTATTTTTCTTTCAAATGCATATCACTTTTATAAATTAAATACTTCAGAAAAGAGTTAAAAGCAATCTGAAATTAAGTTTTTGCATACATTTATTTTAGTTTTGTTATGTATAATATATTGTAATGCAGACATTAGATATTTTACATTTAAATCGTTTTGTTGAATTGTTAATTTAATGCATAAGAAATTATGTAAGTTACACATATTAATTAAATTAAATTAACTATAATTCTTAATTAATTTTTTTCTGACTGTATTACGTATGAAAGCAGCTGAATAAAAAATACTGAAAGTACTTAAAATGAAATAAATATTTATTAAATTTGAAATATTTTAATTTGTATCGAAACCAGTTCTTTTTACTTAACTGATTTTGCTCTAATAACAATGTCTGCATGAATTAAAAATTACAATTAACATTTTGCTATTTATATAATTTTCACATGAAAACATCATTAGCTGCTTTGGGCTATGATAATTCTTTTTCTTTCTTTTAGTTGTAAGAATCAAAAAATATTCTAAATTTTAAAGAGCGAAAAGAATTACTATAATCGTCTTCAATTTACTATAAACTGAGTAAAAATTCATAATAAAGATTGCTGTTGTCTAAATTGCCCGAATTTCTATTATTTTTACTTTTCAATTAATTACTAGTTGTGCACTGTAAAAAAACGGATGTTCAAATTTCACGAAACTTTTTTCATTTTTAATTAAAGTGTTATCAGGTGTTTGCTCTGAGCAAATATTTACTAAAGTAACAAAATAGCTATCGACAATTCTTCGAGGAAACAAATTTCGTCAAAAATAAAGAAATATTTCGTCATTATAATTTTTTCCAAAAAAAAAAAAGAAACTTGCACAACCTATTTTATCTAACATTTTTAATAATCACTTTATCGTGGAACAGCACAAAAAGGACAGAAAGATTAATTGCACCCATTCCCGAAGCGGGTTTCGAGCCCGGGATCATCCTGGAACGAGGCCTGGAACATCCATGTCTACCATACCGATCAGTTGGCTTGTTTGTCACTTAATTTCCGCTCATCTACTCTTCATTTTAGTTTCGTCTTTCTAGTTAACAGTCTCGCACAATACACTACCATGAGGTTCTGAGTTGAAGAAATATTTTCTTCCCGAGAGTTCACTTTTTGTCACAACTCACGTGATTTCAAGCGGAAACTATTCTCAAAATTAGCAAAATACAGCCCAAAGATTGCAGAGTCGTTAAAAGTGAGAGTTTTATTTCTGAAAGTATTACTTTATTCGTCAAAATTGCAAGTCAACCTCTACAGAGAAGAATGATTTACTTTAATAATTGCATCAGAGATCATTCAATATCAAACAAACATTTATTTTCTCCTCTATAGTTTCACTTTATTAAAACATTTAAGTACCAGAAATAAAAAAGTACTCATTGGAAAATTATAAGTCAGTTCAATTGAAAACAATTGCTATATTAATAAATGATGTATTTATATAATCTTCAATCATAAAAGATTTGTAAAAAATATAATAGCAATATTTTCAAGCCACTTAATCTAAACTTTCCATCAAAGGGAGATCCGAAGTAATTTGTTTATTCTGCCGAAATATTTATTCTTTAAATTTATTTAATGCAAGCAAATATTAGCTTCCAAACTTTATCCGTAATATTTGTTTTCGTTTGTTGATCGTCTTATTCTGAATGAGGATTTAAAGTTTGATCAAAAAGATTTCCTTGATTTTATTGATCAAAACTGTATTTTGATAACACGAAACCTTTAAGTTCATCATGTTTATCACACTTCAATCCTAGTGAATAAGCAAAATAAATATAATTAAATTAAATGAGTAACATCTCTGTTCTTTATTAAGATAACATTTAAGATTATAATTAAATTATGAATCGTACACGAAGCAATATAAAAATGTTTATCCTATTAAAGATTATTATTCTAATACATAATGAGATTTATATTTAGAATAAAGGAAACTACAGAAACGCATAATGAAGGCAGAGTTTAAAGCAAAATAAACTTGTTGTGTACATAATTTCTTATGAAGCATATACTATACGTAATGTGATAAGCATTCTTGAACGAAGATAATTTAAATTATCTTCGTATATATTTTATCTTGATATATATTTTTATAAATATTTTCTTCTTAATAACTTAGAATTTTTTGCTACATTTTATATTATTATATATTTTGAATAAATAAAACTTTTAAAATAATAAATATTATTCAATATGATTAGATGACCAGAAAAAATGGACACATATTTGTTCTTTAAATTTCGTTAATATAGGCAAAAGTTCGCTCTCAAAGTTTGTTCATAAATGTTTTCGTTAGTTGATTATCTTATTCAGAATGAGGAAATTTAAGTTTGATTAAAATGATTACTTTGATTTTATTGATCTTAAAGGCAATTTGATAACACGAAACCTGTAAATTTATCATGTTTATCGCATTTCATTCCTAGTGAATAAGCAAAACAAATATAATTTAACAATATAATAAAATAATGAATCATGCAGTATAAAATTGTTTATCCTATTAGAAATTCGTTATTGTTATACATAATGAAAGTTATACACTGCAAAAAATACATACTCAACTATAACAAAACGTTTTTGACGAAACCGTCCTCCTGATCGCTCGAATATCCGAGCATAAATTTCGTTATACATTTATGCTTCGTTATACGTTACACTTCAAATTGTTTATCCTATTAGAAATTCGTTATTGTTATACATAATGAAAGTTATACACCTGCAAAAAATACATACTCAACTATAACAAAACGTTTTTGACGAAACCGTCCTCCTGACCGTTCGAATATCCGAGCATAAATTTCGTCAAAGGACGAAATTACAAGTGTCACTTCTTTGAGGAAACTAATATCATCGAAATAAAGGAAATATTTCGTCGTTCTATTTTTTTCCCAAAAAAATCGTTACTTTTTCTGATAATCACTTTATTGTAGACAGCATATAAGTAGATCAATATCCTCCCAACAATACAAGAAAGACAGATATAACAGGGAGATCAACTAAACCCATGCCCGAAGCGGGATTCGAGCCCGGGATTTTCTTGGTACGAGGCCTTCTCCTTGAAATCTATACAAGACGGTCAGTTGGTATCGTTACTTCATTATCGATATTCCAGTCTTCCTTCTAGTTTCACCATTCTTATTTCGCCATTCTTTTTTCGCCATTTTATTAGCCATCAGTTCAAGTTTCGATTTGAAACATTTTCGTCATATATTTGAGAGTTCACGCTTCGTCATAAATCCCGTGATTTTGTGACGAAAGTTTTCTCAAAATAAACGAATTACAGATTAAGTAAATTAAGTTAACGAATTACAGATAAAATAAATTCTTATTACATAATTTCTTATAAATTACATAATATATGCGTGATATGATATGCATTCTAGGAAGAATATAATTTAAATTATCTTCTTATTTTATCGTAATATATATAAACTTATATGTATTTTCTTCTTAACAATTAAGAATTACTTTCTTATATTTAATATGATTGTATCATTTAGAATAAAGTATAAACTATATGCATGATAAATATTGTACAATATAACTAGATGACTTGAAATTTTACATACATATGAATTCCTTTAAAGCATATTACACACGTGATGTAATATGCATTCTGGTATGAAGATAGCTGTGTAATTTTTCTAATTAGAATAAAGCTTATTTAGAACTATTTTATATAGAATTTCAATGTGTCTTGCATTGAACTGATACTAATAATTAATCTTTATAATAATCAGACTTTCATGTCCTACTCAATATTTACAATTGTAATAATATCAAGGTGTTCCTTTTTTTAAGCAAAGTAAACTTATTGCCGTCTATTGTTCATAAAATGTAATGGGATCATTCATGATCACACTTATGAAGCCTTATTATCAGTTTCCTTGTTATACTTTTACCGGGTGAGCAAATTTATTAATTAAATGACAGACTGAAGGTGGAATTAAATCTCAACGTGGACATCATGATATTTCCTTCCTTTCTTCAACACACGATGAATTTCCATTTCCTTGCACTCTTCATTTAGTAGATTATTTGAATACTCTCTTTAACGATTTTGAATTGAAACTCTTTTTAACGATAGATGGCATCACTAGATAAACTATTAAAGCCGCATCCCACAGATTACTTCATAAACACAGCTCCACCACAACCTAACTCCAATGTTCATTACTTTACGAAAAGCCTAACATAACTTAACTCTAATGTCCAATTAATCTTTATTTTTATGGTTTTGAAAGCATGCTAGTTGTAAACAGCTACCAAGCCAAAAATGTAACGAATATTCTATACCCTAAACTTCATGGTTAATTAAATGGATAATTTGCTGTCCGTTATTTTATCGTAATAATTCTACCAAGAATAAATTTTCAGATAAAAAACTTTTTTTCTTCTTAGTATGCATTTTTAATTTCAAAACTTTTATAAGCATTAGGCATCTTATTGAATCAGAGTCAAATAAACCAACCTATAATGTATTTACTTTCCTTTCTACATTTTAAATAGACATAAATCATTACTTAGCTACTTCCATTGCTTTCCATCAACCCATCTTACATCATGACACTTTCTTATTTGCTTTTAAGGCCAAACAACTAATCAAAAGAACATTACTTAAATTATTTTCTTTTTCCTGTTTACTTTGTATGTTTACTCTCGATAGAATATTCAACATCTAGGAACCCTATATTTATAAAAGACTTCTGACTGCCAATAACATCTGCGCATAAATCAGATTTTTGATTAACTGGGCACGAAAGCGGCTCTTTTACAAGAAGTATTTTTGGTTAAGATTACTAGTAGATGTAAGGGAAATGTAGGTTCTCTATAAAGGATAACTTTTATTATTAATATTTTATTCAGTTGCTTCTTCAAAGGATGGCAATTTTCTACTATAGAACAAATCTGTGGTACTTTATGCAAAAATGTTAATGATGCATTAAATCTATTCTATAATTAACTCCCACGTAACATGATATAAATCGCACTGAAAGTAAAACATAATATAACAAAAACTTAAAAACATTATAGTTCAATTTAAAGATTAGTTTTTAAAAAAATAGATTTGAATTTTGGATTAATAATCTTTACATTTATTGAAATCGAAACTGCTAAATTTAAAGACAAAAATAAATACTTATACAACACTTATTAGACTTATATCGTATGGTAGTGAATACAACGCATTTACAAAAACAGGTGGAAATAGATTTGTATTCTTTAAAAGACATTTTCTTCAAAAAATATTTAGCCTGAAAGAAGAACATGATAGAAGGTGAATTTTCTTTGCTTGATAAGATCAAACATATATAAAATACAAACAGCACCTAATATGGTCAGAGTCTTATCGTATCATATAGATAGGGCATATTTTTAGATCTGACAGCTGGAACCTTTTTAAAAAGGCCTCCTTTGACAAATGTGTGGGGTACCAGAGAAAGAGAGCGAACTCACATGAAATACTGGATGTAGGCAGATCTAAAGATATTAAAGGTTGATAATTTGTGCACCTTGGCATAATTACTGAGTGGGTCTTAGCCGGTAGTGGGCTGTGGTGCGTTTGAAAAAAATCTTCATCTTAGGTTTAATAATCACTAAGATATCATATAACAGCAAAAATTGTCTGATTATTAATATATAATAAAAATGAATTTTTCGATATAAATTTTGTGTCCGGTTTGCAAAAACTACAGTGCTGACGTTGAATATCTACAGTAATAGATGGATCGGGAATTAGAATCCTCTTTCCGTTGGGCTAACTATGGAGGGCTTTTGCTATTTTTCTCTTTATCTAGTGCAAATGTGTATATGTTCTGTCAAGAATTCCTCCATGAATGCTTTTTGCTCCAATGCTTGATTTAGACATTTAGAAGTATACTTGTATTCTGGGTAGGGTTGAAAATTGCAAGGCTACGGTGTTAAACATTGATATTCATGAACCCAGATATCGATGAACTGTTCAATACCAGTAATAAATTAAAATAAAATGAAATTGTGACAATTGGTTTTGTTACAATCTACATATATGATATAAGGTTTATTGTGCTAAAATATCTCTCAATTTTTAGATATTAATTTTTCTTTAGGAGATTAATAAATAAATAAAATATGATTTGAAAATTCGGTTGATTTCATACTTCAATTACAATTTTCAATAATTTCTTTTGTCTACATTTTTTAGCATTTATGTGAGTTATTAGTCACTACCTCATAATTAAAACATATCATAAAGACCTTGGCACTTCAATGAGCTCATCAGTAATTAGAGCTGAAAGTAAAATTAACAACAGCGCAAATTAAATCAAACCGTATGAAATGTTAGACATCATGAATTATAAAATGAGAAAATGAAAGAATTATTCCGATTTATTTTATTTTTGTTACGAGCAGTAAATTTTTCACCAGTTAGTTAATAATCCTCCGTTTCTCGTCAAATAAATTAGCATTCCTTAATTAATATTAAATTTTTAATTTTTCTGAGATATCTTTTTTCGAGGTACCGTATCACTAATTCTTTTCATTTCCTTCGTAATTCAAACTACTAAATCTGACTTCATTCGACTCTTAACTTGAAAAAAATAACTCTTAATTAAGAGTTTTCTGCAAACGACTCATTATTTTTTAAATGATTAGTATATTTAAATTAAAGACTTTTTGACATTCTTTTGCAGTTGCAGTGTAATCTGAAACTTTAAATCGTAAGTTCCCTTTTGTCGTACTTCACGAATCTTTGAATCAAGATTCAGCGTTTTTTTCGTTTTTTTAAGAATCGAAAAAAAAAAAAACTTCTTTCGAGTTCGTCGTTTTATTTGCAAAGTAAACCCCTCTTACAAAAGGGTTCTATTCCTACGTGACCAAGCAAAAGATTCCAAGAAATGCAATTGTACAGAGAAATTTCCAAATAAAATATTCATGCATCACTTGAAGAATTTTGAAATACCAAAATAAACTCTTTATCGTGAAATTATTTACATTACTTTCTTTTAATACAAATAAAAGTCATGAAATCAGCATTAAAATAATGCTAAAGTCTAAAATATTTCAAAAGCATAATAAACATTTAAAATAAAATAAACTATTTAGGGAAAAGTGTGTTTCTTTAAAGATTATATCAATAAGAATTGTTCCCAAACTTTGACATTATATAGAGGTGCCATTTGTAAAATTCTCTATAAATTGGGTAAAGTGTTGTTTTTTAATAATGTTAAGTAGGAATGTCACTTATTAATTTAATATCAGTTCTCAAAAACTATAGTTATTTCTAGTTATATCTACAATTTATTTTTGAAACTTAATTACGAAATAACTTCTAAATGTTTTCATGTAAAAGAAAAAGTATTATATATTATAAAAGTATTGAAATATTAAAATAAAGAAATTTATTTAAGAAAAAGTGTTTGTTTAAAAATTAGATCAATATTAATTGTTCCCAAACTTTTGAACTATATGGAGGTGACATTTGTGAAATGTTCTATAAATGCAGTAAAATGTTTTTCCTAATAATGTTAAGTAGGAATGTCTCTTACTAATTTTATATTAGTCTTCAAAAACAAATTTTCTGTCTACAATTTATTTTTTAAAATTTAATTACAAAATAACACTTAAATTTTTTTTTATGAAAAAAAACCTGTTAATAATTTTAGAGCGTAAAGTATTTATAACTATTAAATATCTTTAATTTTAATAATAACATCTTTTATTGATTCCCTCATTCTATGTAATTTTTCTTTTACTTGATTCTAAATATATTTCAAAATATTCTATTATTTATATGATTTTAATTTCGTTTGGTAACATTTTTTTTAAATTTCATTATATTACATCATCTTATTCATATTCGTTT
The DNA here is from genome assembly GCF_043381705.1 of Parasteatoda tepidariorum. NCBI lineage: Eukaryota > Metazoa > Arthropoda > Arachnida > Araneae > Theridiidae > Parasteatoda > Parasteatoda tepidariorum. Next base: position 56,063,614 of record NC_092205.1, read on the forward strand.
TAATTTTAATTGATTTGAAAATAACTTTTAGAAATTTCCTTTCATTAGACTTTCATCATTTGATTCATGTGATTTGTAAAACGGATTTACTGTAAAACCTTCCATCATGTAACTTATTCATTGATTGCTATAAATGAAAGCATAAATAATTATGAAAAACTTTATTTAATGTAACTCACATGTGCATTGAAACTTCTAATATATAAGTCATAAGAAATTCGATGAAATCAATTTATGAACATTGCTGTGACTGTTTCATTTTTCTGTAGCTTTCGTGACTTTTATTTCTGCATCTATCATAAAGAACTTAAGGAAATTAAATAGGTAAAAGTGCTACATTTGGTATCAATCACAATATTGATTTTTTACAATCTTTCATTCGGAAAGAATATTTAAGGTGTCGTATTCGTTCAAAAGGTGAAGATTTATTGATTTTTTCTTGCAATCAAGTTATTTCAAAAGCTATAAACGAAAAATAAATTAACTCTTTACTTTTATGAGTGTTCTTTAAGCTTTACTTTCATGTGAGGAAGAAAATATTTATAAGTTTCACTCCCGAAAAAGGCATATTTGAAAGAACTGAATAAGAAAATAAACCTCACCCTTTGCATAGTTAATATTTTTATGATAACTTCTTAATTCATTTTTCGCAGAATTATTTTAATAGATTATTATTAGACTGGATAATTAGCTCTTTAGGCATTATTATTTAAGTTATAGTATTGGAAAAATAATCTGATAACCATAAAACACTGTTTTTAAAGGAATTATGATTTAGATATGATTTAAAAATAAATTGTATTTATTTTAAATTAATTTTTAATATTTAAACATGGAAATAAATTGAAATGTTACATTTTATTTTAATTTTTTTCACATATTTGTGGATTTTTTTTAAATAATAGAGATTTGGGAAGTGTTTGTGTAAATTCCGTATAAAGTAATAAAAATAGAATAGTAACTTAACAAAATGAACATCAAGAATTATTAAAACTTCTCCGACTGCTTAAAATGCCTTGTAATGTATAAATGTGCGCAGATTTTAAAAGTAATTAAAACATTTTAATTTATTTAAAGTAACTCAAAAAATTCCACTATATTGCATTGATTTACAGGTTTTTGCATGAAAATTTTCTTTTACTTCTCTTTAATATATGAACTTTCTTGAGACACTACGTGCAGTTTAAATTTGTACAGTCAAAATGGATGCCGTTCAAAAGCTTATTCAAAATTTTTATACAAAAATTTTTATCAAAAGAATAAAAGAGTTGGCGCTAGCCAAACATTTCTAATTCGTACTCTAAAAAGGATTGCGACTGTTCACTGGTGATTGTTCGATTCCTCATAAAAGTTGAGCCAAAAGAACGGTGAGGACGGAAAATGTGATCAAAACAGTAAGAGAACAGTTTAGTCCAAATCCATCACAACCTGTTCGAGGTATTTCAAAAAACGATGCATCAATGGCGAACAGAATACTCAAAGAAGATTTACAGCTAAAACCTTACAATAATCAACAGATTTATGGTCTTACAAACGCACAAAAACAGGGTTAGAGTTAAGAACATCAAGATATAAATATAACTATGTCACCCGGTGGATGGTGACATTATGATTTCGAATGAGAATCTTTTTATTTTGCAAGACAGTCACAACAAACAAAATAATCATGTTTATGTAGCAAGTCTTGCCGACATTCCCAAAGAAAATTTGGCAGTATAACGCCGCAAAAATGACCCGAAAGTGATAAGATGGGGTGTGATCTTAGAAATTTGACATCATCTGCTTCTTTTTATTGATCCAGAAGTTAAAATCAATACTGAGTACTACCTGGAACAAATCTTGATGAAACATTTGACTGATTCTTCTTCTGATTAATTCAGAGGCAATCATATTGCCTTCAACAAGACTCGGCGTCCTCCCACAAATCAAAAAAGATCCAGATATAGTGCAGAAGCAAATTGCCCTATTTCATTTGCAGAAAAAATGACCTGCTTTTTCACCAACTTGATTAATTTATATTAAGATATATACTCTCGAAAATTGTGATTTTGAAAGGATTAACTATCAGAAAATTTAAAAGAACGTTTGATACAGATTAGAGATCAAGTTCTAGAAGTAGCGGTGCGTGTCAGCCGTAATGAGTTTTTCAACCATTTGAGCAAGGTTACAAATAAAAAGGGTGAAAGGGTTGAGCTTTCAAAGAAGATTGTGCTACCATCTATCTATTAAGCGGGAGGCAAGTCTATAAGGAAGCCAATAGAAGTAAGCGTATTCGATTCCGTAACTCTCTAAGATATACTGATTTTCATCAGATCCTTTGCATAATAATGGCCTCCACGTGGTTTGAACTTTGCAAATAGATTTCAGGGACATTAATACTGTAATTTAATTTTAATATATTTCCTTATAAAAATTATTGTTACTTTTATTTTGAGATCTCTGTCAGAAAAATCTTAACATGCTAAATTTGAACAAGATTGTATTTAAAAATGACATAATCTTTTCGATATTCATTAAATTATAAAAAAATTCCGGATCAAGTTACAATAAAAAGTACCAAAATTCAGGGTACCTGCATTTTTTGCCGTAATATCCATTTTTACCGGAACATTTTACGTAACAAAATCTGATATACCGTAATTTTTACAGTAACAGTATTCACTCTAACTAAACAAATATTACTGTCAAAATGACTGCTTAATTTTTTGCGTTAAAAAGGGGTTTTACGGCAAAAAGAAATTTTACGGATGATGAGCCGTTACTTATTTGTATTGTAATTTGATCCGGAATTTTTTACAGAGAAAAAAGTCTAAAGACTTTTTCCTTTCTTAAAACGAATATCGTATCTATTATGATTACGAATACGAAAAATAGCATTTCATGCTAAATTCAAATGTTTCAATGAAAACATACCAAAAATGTATTCATACATTACTAGAATGTTGTATCTCATAGTTGTATCATAACTAAAACATTTTAAGAGCATACAGAAATACCATACATTTTTTTGGAAGTTAAAAATGTTTCTAAAGCACAGATAAGACATTTTGTGCTGCATGGTAATAATAAACAGTAAGTTCTTTTGTTTAATAATTTAAACCAGAAATGTTGGAGACGAATTATTTTGCAATGTTTTAAAATCCCACCCATTTCAGAAACAGGAATGAAAGGAATGGATATATATTTAATTAATAAGTCGTTTCTATATTTCATGAACTAAGGAATGCAAGTAATAGTATTATTCTGTGGGGCATAAATTTTCCTTTTCAGATTTTCAGTTCTAAAAACATCATTTAAATAAGTTATAGCGTGAGAATTTTTGTTTTGTTTTGAAGATTAATATGCTTATTCTATGTATTCAAATTTTATGTATATTTTTACTCACATTTCAGTTGATAGTCACTTTAAATACTTGAGAGACCAACTAGATTCCTTAAGGAAACTTAGATAAACCGTAAAATAATTTTTTTATAGATAGTTATATTCGTTCTTATATGATAAATAGTACCGGCGCAGGTGTTCTATGCAGCTTCATGGACAAGTGTTTCCTCTAGTTTATAGATCCAAAGCTGGTTTCTATCATTCTAGTGAAATTCGTAAAAAGATTTATTTTCCTTCTACTTTGGCCACAAGTGTTTCTAAAATTTTATTCTTTCACACCCAGCAAATAAGATTTTTAGCTTATTTTTATACCAATAAATGAGATGTTGTGAGAGGAATATATATTGATTACTTTAAAATAGTGAACTCTTTACAATTATTCGTAAAATGTTTCGTAATGTGATGAAAACGCTTTTCTCCGATCTTATTTTATTATTCATAATTCATTGACTTACAATATCTACTAAAGGTGAGATATACCAGCAAATATATTTTTATGAATGAAGTGATATTGCAAAAACACGAAAAATAGCTGGAAGCAATATGGGAAAATATGTATATTATCAAATAAATAAAAGAATTTAATGAAATACAATAAATGAATGAATTTTCTTTTCACTTTTTGTTAAATTGTTATATTCGTTTAGTAATGGGGAAATATTAAGGAAGATATATAAATTTTAAAAAATAAAGGAATAAAATATAGAACTTAGACTTAGCAAATAAGATATTTAGCTTATTTTTGTACTGATTAATGTGTTATTTTGAGAGGAAATATATTCATTTCTTTAAAATAGTCCACTCCTTACAATTATTTATGAAAAGTGTGAGAATGTGATAAAAACGTGAAAATGTTTTTCTACAATCTTACTTTATTTTTTAATATTCATTGATTTACAATATCTACTACAGGACTGAAATACAAGCAAATATATTTTTATAAATATGGTGAAATTTCTAAAAAAAAACATAAGTTTTAAATAAATTAAGTTGATAAAATGAATGAAGTTGATAAAAATATATTAGAAAAATTAAATAGTTTACTAAATTTAATAAATATAGGGAGCCGATTATCCGGAACGATCGGGACCATCGCTTTTCCGGATAACTGATTTTTCCGGTTTTCTGAATCGCTACAAAAAGCCGTTTTTTTATTGTTAAACCCAACTAAAAAAAAAAATATTTGGAAATAATCTTAAAAAGAAGAAAAAACGATGAAGTAATACAGTAATGATTATTTCTAAAATGATGGTATGGTAAACATCTTTCAAAAAAGAAAGAAAAATCCTAAAATCTTATGAGGAAAAAAATTCATTTTTTTAAAAAATGGCCGAAAATTTATCGAATTTGGTTCCGGTTTTTTGGCTTTCCGGTTTTTTGATTTCCGGATAACTGGTTCTGCACTGTACCTTTTTTAACAGCATAACCTTAAACAAAAGCAGAAAACAATTCAATTATAAGAAATAAAAATTACAAAACGTTCAATATCAATACTTTCGAGTTCAGTGATAAGGTAGCTTATCTTAACCATTCGCATACACATTATATGAGCAGTTTTTTTTTTCATTTTAATATTAGATGAACGAAGCAATCATATCTTACCCCATGAGCTCCAGTTGCTTAAAAATATAATTTTCATTCCATTATTCTCATAATTTAAACTGACTTTCGTTTCAGTAAAATTTCATAGAGTCTTGCTTCCCTTGTTAGTTAAAATTTACAGTTTTAATTAGAAAAAAAGAATTTTTTTTTCATATCAGCATAAAACTTATATTTCTCCTGAACTTCAATCTGTAAAATAATTAATTATTTTTACCAGCACCAAAACCTTTCTTATTTAATTCTTTACTTGACATTCATATCAGTTTACATTTTTTTGCTTTTTGAATTAATTTATCTTTAATATTTCCCCTCAATTTCAATCTAAACAGATAAATTTATTAGATATTACATTACATAAAATCAATTTAGATTTTTTATCACGCATTAAAAAAAATAGAGATGAAATGGAAAAAAAATTTTAAAAAGTGACAGTAGCTGTCTAATAGATTATAATTTTATTTTTTGGTTAGTTTATCGTAGATATTAAAAATACATATTTCACAATAAATTAAAAATCTACATGTTTATTTAAGTGTACCTAGTACCACAAAAGAATTATTTATTATAAATTGAAACTAATGAATATTTTTTTTCATACGAGGAAATAAATCTTTAAATTATAACCACTATATCCATTTTACTAGACTTTACTTTACAAAATTTATTTTCCATAATGCTCTTGCGAACTTTAATGTAAGCAGCTGCATTTCGCTCCTTAGTACGCCTTTGAGGTCAGGGAATTACTCCAAGGCGCAAATTAAACTCATCTGCATTACAAGACACTCCATTTCGAATCCAGAATCACAATTATGCGATCAAACAGTCCACCTTTCTCATGCCAAGGTTGCAAACAAACAGTTCAAAGGAAAAGATGGCTGAGTAGATGGGTATTCGAGCTTAAAATCTAGTTCAGTCTCATCTGGACTAATCAGTTTTCGGTTGCTTGATCCCTTCATTCTCCGCCGTTTAAAAGCCCGGATTTCATCTGCATTAACCACCAAATCGGAAAAGAGCTTTCCACATGGCATTTTAAAGCACATACAAAAAGGGAATTTGAAACAATAAACCTACTTTAATAAGGAAAAACTTTTCTCTGAATTCACATTAAAGTGCTTATTATACAACTTTTTTTTCTGCTTTTATGTCTGTATTACTTTTTTAGCAAGTAGGAAACTGTTAAAGGTTTTTTTTTTAAAAAATGTTTTTATAGTTACGGATAACTTTTAGCAAGAATTTTCCGCAAGACGAGATTCGAAGTGAAATCATGTGACTGATTTTATCATGCAAATAATTTTTAAAACAGCTAATTTCTAGTGCAAACGTTTCAAAAAGTTAATATACAATTACTGAATATAAGTTTAATAGAATATAGGTTTAATATAGAATTACTGACAATTTAAAAAAATTTTCCGGCAAAAAAGGATTTTACCTTAAAAAGCACTAGCACTCAGAGTGTCATTACTGTAAAAAAGTAAAAAATACGCTGAAAAGTACTGACTTCTTTAGTACCGGTACTTTTTACCGTAAAATCCAATTTTACGAAACAAAGAAAAAATGGTATACCAAAATTTTCACAGCAATATTTACTAAACTGTAATTAAATAAATATTACCATAGCTATTATAGTATAAAACTTTGCATAAAAATTCAATTTTCGATAAAATAGATTTAACGGATGCTTCACTCTGGGTACCAAAGCTTTTCACCGTAGTTTTATCTGGAATTTCTTACAATTCACAAACAAGCATTCAACAACAAAAAAGTATCTGCTTCATATTATACGCATTTGTATAAAGCTTTTACATATAGATTTTCCCCACTCCCGCTATTTTATAACTATAAACAACTAAGTACATAAGCAGTTTAAAAACGAAATTCACTTAAAAATGTGTCCTCCACATTATATACATTTTTATCACTATTAGTGCATATTTATACATTTACTGACTATTACTATTTCCGCTGTTTTATAACAAAACTACATGGCTTGGATACACGAGCATTTGACAAACGCAACAATAATACAGAAAATCCTTAATAAATTCTGATTTTTTTTGACTTCTTACATATTTTACTTTGAAAAACGCTTATCCGTGTCATTAAAAGCTTTTAAATGGAAAATATGTACTTTCAACTAAGCTTTTCTACGAAATAAAATTTCCAAAATCCATTAATTAGAACTGTCAAATTTTTATTACTTATTTTTAATGTTATCAAGATTATCTTTAAAGTTAATTATATAAATTTAATCATCCATTGAAAAGAGAATGATTAGTATGCATAGATTTTGAAAATGTTTTAAAAATTACTTAATTTGCGTACTTTGATTGATGGTATTTGCAACTCTACAGCTTTATTGTTATGAAAAAATTATCATTTTAAATTAGCGTTCCATTAAGTATGGCTGTTTGAAGAAAATATTTATCCATTATAGTGAAACAGAGTAATATTGAAATTTAATTTACTGTGATTTATGAGATTTGAGACAAGGCTTGTCATTTTATTTACTTTAAAATAATAACCTTAATACTAATAATTACCTTAATAAAGTTTTGAGAAAAACACCACATGCTTTCTTTTTAAATGTAAATTTGGACTTTTTTAAATCCTTGTTCACAATACATTTTTTTTATTTACTTCCTCATTGCACTAATAATTTTGAGTTTCTGTAGGAATTTTTCTCTTTACAATATGCTTATTGAGAGCAGCTTTTTTTACAAAGTTATTCTGAAATTAAGAAAATTGCTAGCCTTTTATTTCATGATACAAAAATGGCAAACGATCAAGATGAAAGTCAAATATTAAAAGATTTTTCTTTGAACATTTAAAAAATCTTTATTTCATTTATTTAGTCACGCAAAGAATCTTTACATATTATAAAATAAATTTGTGTGTGCATGGGTATCTTTTTACCGGATTGCGCGTAAACGGTAGACTCTAAGAATACGAATTTCAACATGAAGCTGAATGAGTCCAATTGCCCTATTTTTGATTTTAAATTAGAGTCTTAAATTCGGAGAAATTTACGGAATTGAATTTTCTCATTGACTTAGCTGAAGGCATTGTTTCAAAATAAGCCATAGACGATTCAGTTTTGTCAAATATTTTAAAGACAACACCAGTGGTGTTTGTTAGCTTATAGCTCTAGTCAAAAAAGTTTGTTTATTGCGTGTTCTGCAATTCGCGATCGCAACGAACTATAGGGGGCGTTGTTGTATGAGACGCATACCTGCGATTTCTATATGAACCGTCATTCAGTTACTCTGGAGACGTCTTTAATGTAGCGTGTAGCATTGTAACGTTCCTTCTTTAATGTGGCTTATTAAATTTAAAAAAGAAAAATGNTATATATATATATATATATATATATATATATATATATATATATATATATATATATATATATATATATATATATATATATATATATATATATATATATATATATATATATATATATATATATATATATATATATATATATATATATATATATATATATATATATATATATATATATATATATATATATATATATATATATATATATATATATATATATATATATATATATATATATATATATATATATATATATATATATATATATATATATATATATATATATATATATATATATATATATATATATATATATATATATATATATATATATATATATATATATATATATATATATATATATATATATATATATATATATATATATATATATATATATATATATATATATATATATATATATATATATATATATATATATATATATATATATATATATATATATATATATATATATATATATATATATATATATATATATATATATATATATATATATATATATATATATATATATATATATATATATATATATATATATATATATATATATATATATATATATATATATATATATATATATATATATATATATATATATATATATATATATATATATATATATATATATATATATATATATATATATATATATATATATATATATATATATATATATATATATATATATATATATATATATATATATATATATATATATATATATATATATATATATATATATATATATATATATATATATATATATATATATATATATATATATATATATATATATATATATATATATATATATATATATATATATATATATATATATATATATATATATATATATATATATATATATATATATATATATATATATATATATATATATATATATATATATATATATATATATATATATATATATATATATATATATATATATATATATATATATATATATATATATATATATATATATATATATATATATATATATATATATATATATATATATATATATATATATATATATATATATATATATATATATATATATATATATATATATATATATATATATATATATATATATATATATATATATATATATATATATATATATATATATATATATATATATATATATATATATATATATATATATATATATATATATATATATATATATATATATATATATATATATATATATATATATATATATATATATATATATATATATATATATATATATATATATATATATATATATATATATATATATATATATATATATATATATATATATATATATATATATATATATATATATATATATATATATATATATATATATATATATATATATATATATATATATATATATATATATATATATATATATATATATATATATATATATATATATATATATATATATATATATATATATATATATATATATATATATATATATATATATATATATATATATATATATATATATATATATATATATATATATATATATATATATATATATATATATATATATATATATATATATATATATATATATATATATATATATATATATATATATATATATATATATATATATATATATATATATATATATATATATATATATATATATATATATATATATATATATATATATATATATATATATATATATATATATATATATATATATATATATATATATATATATATATATATATATATATATATATATATATATATATATATATATATATATATATATATATATATATATATATATATATATATATATATATATATATATATATATATATATATATATATATATATATATATATATATATATATATATATATATATATATATATATATATATATATATATATATATATATATATATATATATATATATATATATATATATATATATATATATATATATATATATATATATATATATATATATATATATATATATATATATATATATATATATATATATATATATATATATATATATATATATATATATATATATATATATATATATATATATATATATATATATATATATATATATATATATATATATATATATATATATATATATATATATATATATATATATATATATATATATATATATATATATATATATATATATATATATATATATATATATATATATATATATATATATATATATATATATATATATATATATATATATATATATATATATATATATATATATATATATATATATATATATATATATATATATATATATATATATATATATATATATATATATATATATATATATATATATATATATATATATATATATATATATATATATATATATATATATATATATATATATATATATATATATATATATATATATATATATATATATATATATATATATATATATATATATATATATATATATATATATATATATATATATATATATATATATATATATATATATATATATATATATATATATATATATATATATATATATATATATATATATATATATATATATATATATATATATATATATATATATATATATATATATATATATATATATATATATATATATATATATATATATATATATATATATATATATATATATATATATATATATATATATATATATATATATATATATATATATATATATATATATATATATATATATATATATATATACATATATATATATATATATATATATATACATATATATATATATATAATAAAGTAAAGAATTTCTGTGTATGTCCGTCTGACCGGATTGTGCGTAAACCGGAATGAGGATATACCGCAAGCTCTAAGAATGCGAGATTCAAAATATATCTAAATGAGTTAAATTGTAAACAAATTAAGATGCCTGAGTTTTGTTTTCTTATCCATATTTTAAATTCAGAGACATTTAAGTAGTAGAATGTTCTCATCCACTTAGCGGAAGTCAGTGTTTTAAAAAAAGCTATAGACGATTCAGTTTTTGAAATATTTTACAGATATCATCAGTTATGCTTGCTGTGTTATATTTTTGATCTAAATAGATATTATTTGCTTGTTCAGTTTTACTTAACTATATTTTATTTGCTATAAAAGATTATCTGAATGATTAACATAATCGTGATAGAATAAGCAAACTACATCACCAAAATAATACTTCTAAGGTTATTTGAAAACATTGTGTTTATTTTAGTTATGCTTTTAAAAGGGTTTTTAATAAAACTCAATAATTTAAAACGGACGGTAATTTTTTTAATTTTATAACCGTCGTTGAACAGCCGACCCAATTTTATGGGTTTACGACTACTAACGTTTAACTCCGTAACCTCTTGATTTTGAACCCAATCCAGAAGACAAGGGAACTCCTGGATCGAATATTGGGAGAAATTTGAGTTAGCGGAGGACTTTTTGATGGAGCTAACCCGCATTTGCGTTACATGGAGAGGAAGACTCGGAGAACCTCCCACGGTTAGCCTGATGGCAAGGAGACTGTAACCCATGATCCATCACTGAGGATGTTTCACGTAAGCACTGTGGTCGGTGCAAGCCGGAAGCGGAATTCATATCGACTGAGATTCGAACCCGGTTCGCCTCCTAACAATAACAAAATTCTTCCTGCTTTTCATTCAACTTTTACACAAGAGTGAGTCTATGAAATTCAAATCCAGAGAGACAAAGAAAAATCTACTTCTCTTCAAACAGGGGATATATGGTAATTATTTAAAGAAAGCAATAACAAAAATTCATGAAAAGCGTAATCTTCTTACAGATTGGAATTTTCATAATTCAATTTCAAGTTCCCCATCAAAAATGGCTTTCAGTGCTTTAACTCTATTTTAGGAGTCATCAGTCAAATATTTTTATTTCAAGTATCGCAGTTCGAACTATTTATCGAATTTTAATTTCATTTATGTTTAATTTTAAACGCTATGTAGTATACAAATAAACTTTATTCATTAACTTCAAGCATGTAAGTATGAGTAATACAACGTAAAACTAAACATTACTAAACACAAGCATTTTCAAGCAACATAAGTTAGAACTAACATAAACAATATTAGGCAACTTAAGATAGTACTAACATCAACAATTTTAGGTAACATAAGATTGCACTAAACATAAACAATTTTAAGCTAGATATCTACGCATGGTATGGAATTTAAATAAACTTCATTCATAAACTTCTAACCTAAAAGCATAAGTAATACAAAATGTACTAAACATAAACAAGTTTAATCCAAATATCTATGCATGATTTAGAAAAATAAAATTATTCATTAACTACGAACCTAAAAGCATAAGTAATCTAAAACGCACTAAATATAAGTAATCTTAAGCTAGATATCTACACACGATATAGAATTGAAATAAACTTCATTCATAAACCTCTAACCTAGAAGCATAAGTAATACAAAATGTACTAAACATACACAATTTTAATCCAGATATCTATACATGATTTAGAAAAATAAACTTTTCAATTAACTTCGAACCTAAAAGCATAATTAATATAAAACGTTCTAAAAATAAACAATTTTAAGCTAGATATCTACTCATGATTTGGAATTTAAATGAACTTCATTCACGAACTTCCAACCTAAACACATAAATAATACATAACGTACAAAACATAAATATTTTTAATCTAGATATCTATACATGATATAAAAAAAATAAACTTTTACCTGAAGTTTAAAGCATAATTAATACAAAACATACTAAATATAAGCAATTTGAATCTAGTTATCCATATATGGTATAGAAAAATAAACTTATTCATAAACTTCGAACGTAAAAGCATCAGTAATACAAAACGCACTAAACATAAACAATTTTAAGCTAGATATCTAATTTATGCATGACGTAAATACCGTCTGTCAATAACTTATAGTCAGAGTAGTCCTTTCAAATGGATTTAATATCCCCTTTAAGCTCTCAAATTAATCTAACATCACTTTAGTGTGTCAAAGCTTTAGCGAACCATATGTATCAATAAGCACTCCTAAGGAGCGCTTGTCCTTAATGGATTAATGGCATTATCAACTGATACGTCAATGAATATATTTATTTAGAGGTTCATGATTTACGTTCGGTTATCATATTAAATAATTGGGGACAAATCTCGTGAGCTTATTTTCAATTTCAATCTCAAAGCAGTGAGAGTTCTGATAAATTTGTTGAATTAGGACCTGAAACTCTCGTTTAAACGGTAACGAGTTTAAGTTTGAATATTCTACTAAGCAAACTCCATACATCACTTACAGAAATTTACCTACATATTTATCATAATAATTGTGAACGCTATTTAGGGACTAATGATTAATTGATTTCAAACGGATGCCGTGTTAAAATGCTGTTTGCTGAATGGTGTAGATAATTTAACGCTTACAGGAATTCTTGAAAATAATTTTAGTCAATTACTTAAGAGGAAATAATTACTGTAATTACGGGAAAAGAGCGGTTTTTTTCTTTTCTTTGTAACTTTATTGATAAGAAAATGTGAAAAATCTAGCATTCTTATTTTTCAATTATTCATAATGTTTCAAAATATAAAGGAAATAGTATATAAAAAAGATTTTTTCTTAAAAATAAGCATGTGTATCTCTGATTAAGTAAAACTCCGAATTTGAAAATGTAATTCTTATCAATAAATGTTTTCTCAAATTTAACTGAAAATTAAAAACAAATTATGAAGTGGATTTTTTGTTACGCGTTGAATATTTTAAAGAATTTAAAAGTTGTAACAAATTTATAGCATTACTACAGAAAAAATGGATTAAATGTCGAAACGTTGTTGAATGTTGTTTATTTTATCAAAATATGTAAAGGTAAAGCATTTAACTCCTCCCCTAGACGTAGCGTGACTGGGGCACTGTTCATATTAAGTTACGTTTCAATGCATATTTATTTTTTATATGCATATATATATTTATATATAAATGTATGTATTACTCTTAAAATAGACGAACAGTTCTCTAACAACAAAAAGCCTGCCGCACCTCAGGTTATGTCTATGACTCCTCCAACCGAAATATTATGCATTTTTTTTAAATGTGAAAGTGGATAAAATAAAAATTAAAATATTATGATAAAACAATATAAAATAAATAGGCCTATGGGTATAAAAAGAACTTAGTCTATAGAAAATGGCATTTAAAGTTTGAAGATTCTAATTCCATTGAACTGCTCACCAATGCAAAATTCTCTGCAATTTTGATATTTATACTGGCTAAAATGCCTTATTTATTAAAAAAAAGTGATACTTTGATACTATTTTAAGCATTTCTGGGGTATTCTCCTTTGTAACATTAAATTCAGTTTTAAATGACATAAAAATAATCAAGATTTTTAACTTAAAAGCATAACTTAATCACCAATATTTAACTTAAAAGCATTACTTAATCAGCAAGTATTGAATATCGTGTTATTATGATTATAGTAGCTTAATAATTAAAAGAGAGGACCCATGTATCCAAGAAAAGTTTTTAAATCCCTCTCGTTTGCTTTAAAAAGTTTATATTCAGTTTCAAATGTAATAAATAACATAAAAATAATAGAGAATGAAATTTTTATAATAAACATTGAATATTGTGTTATTATCTTGGTAGCAGTTTAGTAGTTGAAAAAGAAGGCCCGTGTACCCAAAAATAGAATTTAAGTACCGTTCGTTCCCGTTGAAGTGTTTAAATTTAGTTTCAAATGTAATAAATGACATAAACGTAATCATGAACGATAATTTTATGGTAAATACTGAATATTGTTTCACTTTGTTTATCGCAGCTTAGTAGTTAAAAAACCTTGTATGAATCACATTCGAAGTGCAGATAACATAATATAAAAATTCTATTCATTTAGGATCTCTATATTATTGAAAAGAACATAATTTAATCGTTTTTTTTTCTTCAAGTTAGTTACGTCTTTGCTTTCAAATAATTTATTTCTAAGGAATAGATCAGTAATGTTTTTATACGCTACATCAAATAAATCTATAAATCTAACTCAAGCATAAAAGGCACCTCTCAGAAGTCTAAATGAGATTCTTTAATGTCGTTTAAAAAACGGTATTTTATAAGTTCTATTAAACACTTTTTCAGACTCATTTAAAAGATCTTTCCCGATTTGTAACGGAAAAAAAATATTTCTACATTTTTAAAATCATTTGTATGGTTTCGTATGAATCTGTTGATTATTTATAAATAACAAAATTTATTTTTCAATTAATTTAAGGCTAACAAGCATAAATAATTTTAAAAAAATCCCTTTATCATTCTGATAATTATGAAAAAGTTTGTATGCCTAAATAGACAAATTAAGTGCAAAATTTTCCTGTAATGTAGTTGAATGTTTCTTGAAATTGTCAATCTGGTTTTTATCTGGTTGGAATCTGGTCAACAATCTGGTTGGAATCTGGTCGCATACTTCTTGGGTAAACCAGTACAATATGGAAAATTGCTCATTCACTTGTCATATAATTAATTGTTAGGTACTTGACTTAAAACAACGACAATTAAAACAAGTATCAAAATAATTTTTTACGAAGTAAATATTACACATAAATAATAAAAATATTGAGTTAAATATCAAATTCAAAAATTATTAACTGAATTGAAGTTTTGTAAATCCTTGAATCATTATTATATATGTAATATTATATTTCATTAAATAAACTGCAAAAACATTTTTGACCTAAAAAAGAAAAAGCAAAGACTCAAATGTGAAGAATTCTCAACTGTAAAGAAGAATGAACAACCTATATAATCTGACAGATTCCCAATAGAAAACCATCAAGGACTAACTTTCACTTCAAGTGCAAATTCTTCATTTCAAGAAACTCTTCAATGCGTAGCGTGTTTTTCCAATTTTGAAAAATATGCTTCATAACATAGTAATAAATTTATATTGAATTTCTATTTCGTTCAAAAAGATATATTTTAAATGTACTAGTTATTTAACGTTTACTATCAATTTTATTTTAAGGTAACAAATAAATGCTGCTTTTTTCTTGTTTTCTACATTTTTTCTACAATTTCTTCGTGAATATTCGTTATTAATATAATATTATAATCGTTCAATTATTCGTTTTCTACAATTCAATATGAATTATATAAAAAATAAATTTCTTCTTTTCAAGTCTTTACTAATGAACTAAAAAGTGACTGTCAAATTTTTAGTAAATTAAATGAACTTAATTTTCATTGACTTGAAATAAGTAATGATTGTAATGAGAATAAATCAATTTATTGAACTGGTTTTACACAAAAAGAAATTGTAAATTTATAGAACAGCAAAAATTACCATTTTATACATTTTATGCCAGATTATTGTTACGTCTAGGTGAAAAGTTGTATTGAATGGTACTGTAATTCAAAAGTCCTCTTCTTAACCCAATTTTTAGTTGAACATTTCTGCAAAAAGTTTTCTTTGAACTCTCTACAAATAGTAAATTATTTTTTCCATTAAAATTATTTTAAATTTTAGTTTACAATTATTTAAGATAACATTCAACAGAAACGTAAAGAATGCGTAAATTTTTCAGCGGTTTCAGCCCACAATTTTTTTTTCCTATAATGACTTTAATTGAATAGATGAGTTTTAAAACCAGTCATCTACACTTTTTTAACAGATATTTTTGCAATTTTAAGCTTAGCTGACGTAGATACATAGTCAGGATATAAGAATTTCATTTCCTCCTACTTGATATAATATATTTTGGGCAGTAAAATCTCAATTCAGTTCGATAACATGCCATATCCTAAAGATAATCTATTCTTGCAATAAACTTGGAAATATACCGATAGATGGCTACCGTTGTTGGTCATTAAATTGTTCGCAATAACCTACCAATTAATGATTTAGTTTAGGTTTGTTATTTTTTTATGCTTTTTATCACACAATGAGTGATTCAGAGGGTAGTTCTTCCGATGATAAACGCAAGAAAATAAAGGAGGATAAAAGTAACTATGAACTGTAAAGGTGATGATTACAAATGATATGAAACTTGATTTCAAAAGCTTGTGGTCGGAGCATTATAAGGAAATTGTATTATCAAATTGCTTCTACGGAAAACCTAGAATAGAGAAACATCAGTTTCAGATGTCACGTTATACCAATTTTGCTTTTAAAAGCACTACACTTGTTGAAGTTGAAGCATCTTCTTTCATTGGTTATTTTATTCAATTATAAATTTATTCTGTTTATGCAAATTTACTCTATAAAAAAAAGTATCCTAAAAGTGATAACATAACCAGTTAAGGAAGCATATTAGGAAAAAGTTGCCATAAGATCTAAAAAATGCTAAAAGATAAGTTGCAAAAATCTTAAAAATGCTTGCAATAAAATATAGCAATCAGTTTTTATCTCTCTATGAAGAAATTTGTAAGTGACCCAGCACAGATAGTCATAATTCAAAAGAATTCTAAATCTGCGCAACTAACCCTGAATAGGATATCAAAGATTTAAATAAAGTCTTCATTTCATTTCTAAATGACAAATTATTAATAATTTCGGTGTTGATAATAATGTCAAGTATTTGTTTTAAGGTTTTGTCTAAAAACCGCTCATCACAAAGTTTTAATTATTTTTTAAATTGAGAAATTAAGTGATGTTATCTCACAGTTTCAATAGTATACTTTGTAACAGCTATATTTTAATATTAAAAAATAAAAAAAAAGCTTTTTGTATCAAGTTGATACTTAACTATTCAAGTTTTTTCTCTCCTGTAAAATTAGTTTCCTTGGAGATGACCGGCTTTCAAACTCATTAATTCGATTTCACTATGAAGTTTAACTTCTATTTTCCTTCAATCATTCTAAAACTATTCTTTTATGTACATTATTGAAATTTCTCATAAACATTGCAAAAAGGTTTCTCATAGTTTTAGGAACTAAAACGTATGGGAGATTACAATGGCTTTATTTATTAAAAAGAAACTAATCTATTGGATTAGAAAACTTAAGCAAAGAGATGTGACAGACGATGGTAAAATTTCTCTCCATTTAACAAGATTCAGATTTCAATTCATAATTACCATAGCATTCCTACAAATAATACTTTAAAACACAGTTTAAATTCAGTTTTCAGGGCTACATTTCCAACTTTAACCCATCATAATAAGTTTTTCTAAGTATTATTATGAATAATAATAATAATAATTCGTTTCTGTTAATGTCATCTATTCACAAGTTTAAATAAAATTGCATTGCAATTAACAGTTTAGAGGCCAATGTTCAAAAAATGTATTACGAGCTTTGAGTCTAAATTTAATGAGCAATTAAAATCTCAATAACTTTTTTTTCATGGATTAAAAATTTACATTATGAAGTCTATTTCACATTTAGATTTAGTTATTTTGATTTTATTTTTTTTTTGAATTTTAGAAATTTGATATAATTTGTAAAGTTTTATCCTGCCTTTTTTTGGTTGTTTGATAATGATAGAGGTAAAAGTTAACAGCCAAATTCTTTCCTAGCAATTTCAATGAGTTCCTAGTAATGGTATTGTAAAGATTCTTGCTATTAATAGTTTTTATTTTTTGATTTTTGTGATTTATTTCACTTTTGGTATAAATTTTTTGTTACAGGAGTGAGTTAAGGAAAAGTGTATCCTTTTTTTATTTCTCTCATCTACAAATTTCGTTTTCTCTTAGCCTCATGATGATAATGATAATGATAGAGTTAATGATAGTTACTCTTGATAAGGATAGAGTTAAAATTTAACAACAAAAGGGTTTTTCAATGCTTTCCTGGCAATGGTAATGTCTTGCTATTAATAGTTTTTCCTTTTTGATTTCTGTGATTTATTTCATTTTTGAAAAAAAAAATTTTTGTTACAGAGTGAGTTAAATAAAATTTCGTCCCTTTTTTATTTGTCTCATCTACAATTTTTTTTCTCTTAACCTCATGTTTAAGCGATGCATAAAGATACAGCAAAAAATGGCCTTACACTGTTAGAACTTTCTCGGAAAAAATGATAAAATAACTATTTATTGAATGGTTATTTTACCATATTTAATCGAAACAGTCAAATAACCATAAATAAAATGATAATCAAACTTTTAAGTTTGAGAAAAACTGTTTATTAACTGCTTTTACCTAATACCGTTAAACAACCAGAATTTTATCACACCAACTGGAACCACTCAATGAATCTTTTCAACTGCGTATATGTCATAGCCGAGCGGGCTTATCTGTCAATCTCATGACCGGTAGAACAGGAGTTCGAATCCTAGTGTTGACACCACACTATTTCCTCCATTCCTTTCAACACATAAAGAATTTCTAGTGTCCGGCACTCTCCACTGTCTAATATGTCTAGTGAAATAAATGTTTGTTTGTTTTTTTTACGTTTTTGAAAAATGCTAGTTGTACATTTTCAAAAAACCGCACAGTTTTGTATTCATGGTTTTATAACCATACTTTTTGTAAATGGTTCCAAAACCATAAAGGATAAAAATGTTCTTTACCGTAAACTTTACGGTTAATCAGGTGGACAGACAGCTGCCAGTTATTTTACCATAATTTTAGAATGTAAATTTTAACAGTGTATTAGTAATTTAAATTTGAAAGAGATATAATAAATTGATAATTTGAGTTATTCAGATTTGAATATATTGTCAGCAAAATCGGATCTTACATTTTCATGATCTTCCAAGTGAATACCATTTTGATGCAACCGAAGATATGTGTTGGAATGCAGCAATTGTAAACTTCGTTTGAAAATAATATAAAAAGAACTCTTTCTAAACGCCTATGTTATAAGAATTGGCCATCGTTAAAAACACACTTAAAAATTTTCCTAAAATGTTTTCTTTCATTTTATTGTCGTTAGATGCTATTTAGAAATAAATTTATCAAATTTCAAGTTATTCGGTTTACCGTTTCTTAATTCGGCTTTTAAATGGTTAAATTGCAGTGTTTCTGCGAAAATATGAAAAAGTAATGTAGCAAATGCTTCTAAAAGGTTTTTTCTGAGACAGAAATGTGGAAAGACTTTTGAAAATATAAATTGATTTTAGTTTGTTTTGAAAAAAAATTAGAGCTGTCTTATAAACACTAATGGGATTTATTTATGCCCTGTGGGAGGTTTCTAAAGATATAAATATATTTGTAATTTCTTGGAATTTTCCAGAATTCGGTGCATTTTTCATATTAAAAAATATATTTTCAGTTCTATGCCTGCTTATTTTTCAAAACAAAATTGAATTATTTTCTGATCTTTCTTCAGTTGCTTTTAATGTTAATAACTTTCCTCTAACAAAGCACATAGATTATATTAACAGCACGGCTAGATGTTTACGAACCCTTTTTAATTGAATTATTTGCGAAAGGAGCTTTGACCATATAATCTGCAATTTTATGAATTTGCATTAAATTTGAAAATTTCCTAAGAAGTGAGTATTTCTAAATTTCCAAATTACATTCTTTACTGTTAGAAATTTCTCTGAAAAAATAGTTAAATGGCACTTATTTGTTCTTTTATCATATTCAACCAAAATAATCCCATAACCATAAAAAAGTATTGTCCCCTGTCAACTTTGGGAAAAATCGTTTATTGACTGTTTCATCCTATGCGAATAAACAACATGAAATTTTATCCATGCCAACTTCGCCCAGCTTAGGAAACCCTTTAACTCCGTACAGCTGGGACAGCCGAGATATTTAATCAGTCAATCCCATGTCCAGCTGAACAAAGGTTCAAATTCCAGCGTCAGCACCTCAATGTTTCTTCCGTTCCTTCAACTCTAGAAGATTTCAAGCCCTGCATTCCCCAATTAATGACGCTAGAATATTGGAATACGAAACCGTCATTCACATATCGAAGGCAGCATCACTTAGCAGCTTTATACGAAATTATATACTAGCATTTCCTATTTCTCACTATAGATGGCATTACCAGATAAACTAATTAAGTCATATTATGTGGTTCATTTGAAAAAACACAACTCAACCATAACCTAACTCATGTCCAATAACTGACGAAAGGATATCTAGACATATGGAATGAAATAATCTAAAATTAAATTTCCTTTTTTATGGTATTTAAACCATGTTAGTTCTAAATAATTACAAAACCTTATATACAAACACTTACCTTATTACAAAACCTTTTTATACCATATGGTAAATTGGTTATATGGTTATACAATATGGTTAGTGTAGGGTATCTACCACTATACAAAAATATAATTCCAGTTTATTAGTATATAAGACATGCTAACACGATTCTATGATAGGGCCTCTACATAGACGAAAGTCGACACTGTCATTATCTACTCACCCCACATTAGTGACCTGGGAGTGATGTGAACACGCTGACTTTGGCAGAAACGTCCACTACGATTTGAACACGCCTACTTCAATGGATAGTCCACATTGAACAGTTAACTTGCTACTTGTGACATTGTTCTACTCCCACTGTTGCTTCTCAGTCTCGATCACCCACAACGTACAATGTATACACTCGACTGCTAAAGGCAGCACAGAAGGGACCACGACCTGAAATTAATACAGCTCTCACGATCAGAACTCAAAAAAGTACGGTCATCTTAATGCAGCTCTCCCGGCTTCTCAAAAAACAGCAATGAATCAACTAGTGGGCAATGAATCAACTAGTGGCATCCGTTCATCGCATTCTATCACAGATATAATTCTGGGTGGGGAGTACTGTAGGGCATCTACCAGTACAAAAATATAATTCCAATTCGTTAGTGTATAAGACATGCTAACTCGACTCTATGATGGGGTACCTTTTCATAGATGAAGGTTGACATTGTCGATAACTACAATCCCCACAGTTAGTTTTCAAAGCCTTCAAGTTAAAGAAATATTTCCAACCGTATTTGACATTAACTTTGGAATGAAAATTTTTACAGGGTTCCTCATAAAGCTTAACACTCCAAGCGTTGAACCCCTGAATAAAATTTTACTAAAATTTCCTGCTACACACTGTTTTAATTTTCAATAATGTGAAAAATCGCTGCTTTGATGTTGAAATTCTGCAAATGAAAATTTGGAAAACACCGTGACTAACGTTCAAAGAGTTAATTTTTTAAAAAAATCTTTGCTGAAAATGCAATATCTTCAAACATATACAAAGGTTGCAAATAAAGTTACGGCACGAAGTCTGAAAAACATCTTTAATGAACATATAAGCAAAATTACATTTCATACGTTGAATTTAATCACTAGAAATATTTTATATCTTTTGTCAGCAACAAAATGCAGAATACTGTTAGCAAGTTAGTGTTTATTAATGGCAGAGCTTAATTAATCGGATCACAAACAGCTCGTTAGGAAATGGGAAACTTGGAATGTAGAATCTTTTAACTTAGAAAAGAGATCATTGTCACAAGGACTCGTGTAAGTACGAAGGATGTTTCAACGCCTTTCAAGACTACCGTCGAAAAAGATTATTTACAGATTATTTGACATGACAACAAGCATTGTGATTCAATACAATCCAATATATAAATCCCGGGAAATCCATCGTTAATCTTTGGACAGAAGACAATTCACAATGTCAACGTGATGATCTAAAATGTAAAAGGTTCACCTGCGCATTGCAAATTTGAAGATTTATAATATTTATGTCAGCTATCTTAAGATAAAACAAACCACATTTAATTAACCTCTTTTAATACAACAATGAATATTGTATCTCTAATTTCAGACAGCAAAAATCAGATCATATTCATATCTCTCGTAAAGGATAACACCTAGATAACAATTTATATCATGATTTTTTTTTTAATTTAAACATAACTATAAAAATATTTTTTCAAAAAATGCATTCAAGAACACGTTTTAAGAAAATATTTATCATGTCAGGTGATAACGAAGGATGCTCCAACACTTACAATGACTACCGTCACAAATTTATAGATTAAGCATAGCAGACGTCATTATCATGCAATAAAACTCACCGGACAATTCCCGGATAGATCATCGACAATCTGTGGAAAGAAATCAACTCAAAATGTCAATGTGATGTTCTAAAACGTTGGTTAACCTATACATGGCAAATTCGAAGACTTATAATATTTATGTGAGCTGTCTTACGATAATCCATACAACATTTAATCAACCAATTTTAGTAAGACAATAAATAGCATCTATCTATTTTCAGATAGCAAAATTCACGCGCAATTTATATCTTTCATAAAACTTAAAATTTTCACTAAGAGAAACTTAACCTGGAATTTATTTTCATTCAAACATAACTTTTAAAATAGTTTTCAAAAAGTTTGTTCCAGAATACATCTAGAGAAACGTTTATCGTGTCACGTCAGGTGAGTATGAAGGATCTTCCAACGCGTACCATAACCACCATCACAAAAGATCATTTATAGATTATATAACATGGCAGCGAGCATTGTCATGCAATACAATTGAACGAATCATTCCCGGACAGTCCATCGACAATCTAAGGAAAGAAGACAACTCAAAATGTCAAAGTGATGCTCTAAAATGTTGGTTGACCTGTGCATTGCAAATTCGAAATCTTATAATATTTCTGTGAGCTGTCTTAAGATAAGACATTTAATCAACTATCTTTAATAACGCAATAAATAATATGTTTCTATTTTCAGATAGAAAATCTCATTTTATTTGTATGTTCCACAAAACATTAAACTTCCGAAAAGAACAATTTAGCGTGGAATTTATTTTTATTCAAACATAACTTTTAAAGCATTTTCCGAAAAGTGCATTCAAGAATATATTTTTAGAAAACATTCATATATTTATTTATTATTTTCTTGCTATGCCTACGATAAAATATTTGCTTTGATGATTGCAACGTTTTTTTTTTTTAAATCTCTCAATCATATCAGGAAAGGTATTATTTTACAAACTTCAGATATCGTTTATAAAGATACGACCTTTGTATTTCTCTTTGCATCGTTATGGCGAATCTTTATTTGGAAAAATGCAAAGTAGAAGGATAGATTTTGTTTCAAAAAAGAAACAATCGGATGTGGGGTCCATTTTATCATATTCAGGAACACAAAAATAAGTGAATACTATTCCCCAGGCACTAGTCGTTGTGGTTATCATCTAATGCACTAAAAGCTTCCTTATAGGGAAATTTTTTGTTTGATAGGTGATGGTTTCTTTTGTTGTATGTCGTTGTTGATGTTTTTTTCTCCCTTTTGTAAGATAATATGCACAGATCAGGAATGTAAAATAATCTGGGATTATTTTTTCTATTCGCTGAGTTTAAATAGAATCTATGCTCATTTTTAAGTGTTTTTTTTTGTCAATCCAGATTTTTTGGTTTAAAAAATTCGTTAAAAAATTTATTTTATTAAAATATTGATTTGAAATCGTTCAATATCGATTTACTATCTGTTTTCATATCCTATGCTTTAAAACTTATAAAGTATCTCATAAAGTATCTTTGCGGTTATCATCTACTGCACTAAAAGCTTCCTTATAATGAAATTTTTTTTAGATAGGTTAAGGTTTCTTTTTTTTATGTTGCTGTAGATGTTTTTTCTTCCTCTTTAGTAACGTAATATGCATAGATCGGAAAAATAAACTAATCTCGGATTTTTTTTTATACTCGCTGAGTAAAATAGATTTCATGTTGTTTTCAAATCAAAATAAGATTTGTTTCGAAAACGTATGGTAATTTTTTAGTTGAAATTTATTCATCTTTAAATGTTTTTTAGCTAATCTACGTTTTTTGGTTTAGAATAAATGTTAGAAAATTAACCTTATAAAAATATCAACTAGAGATCATTCGATATCGATTTAGAAGCTATTTTCATATCATATATTTTTAAACACTAAATTATCTTGATATTAATTATTTTGCTAAAATATTTTACAGTACATAAAAAAAAAATTCCTATGAAAATTTTATTTTAGTATGCCATATTTTTATTTAAAAATATGGCATACTAAAATAAAATTTTATTAGTATTAAAAATGCCATATTTTTTATTTATTTACATCTATAGTATTATCTCAAACTATAAAAACAGAATATTTTTAGAGAAGGTTGTTTGGCAATCTCGTTTTGCGCATTAACGTTAAATTGAATCTTTAATTATGGAAATGTGTATTTTTACATTGTTCTAACTGTAAGTATAGCTGGAATATTGGCAGTAAAGAAAATTCTATTATAATTTACAATTATTTATATTTATTTTCAAAAATTAGTATATATGAATTCTTATTGTAGGAATCTCAATGTGCCAGAATCTAGCATTCGAAATATTATACAAATAATCAAATCACAAAAAAGATATAAATAACGATAAAAAGATAATACTTCCATTATTAAATAGCATAAATATTTCTAAATATTTCCAATTTCGGCAATTTGGTAAAAAAATTATATTAACTTCATCCCTCGAAAAATTCATCATCAATGTTTATGACGAAAATTCAATTTTAGAATTTGATAAGTGGCTGGATTCGATTACAAAAAGAAACTTACACCCAGTTTACATCACTCGCGATTTTCACAGGTATCTTATGAGGTATAAGTCTAAAGATTTTCAATCATGATGCATTAGAACAAGGGCGTTCATAAAGAAATAAACTTAACTTATTATTTGTTTTATTCTGTTTCCATCGCACAAAAACAAGGCCATGAACACCTCCCTGAAGATATTGACTGATCCTCCTGAACGGTTAAATAAACATTCTGGTCCTTGTACTGAGTCAATATAGTAAGTGGGTCTAGTACATAAGGAGAAAAACAAACCAAAACATCACAGATCAACATGTGGCTTGAACTTAATTTCTTTAAGGGTAACTATTTCAGCCAGTGAGCTTATTTTTGATAATGTAATCAGTTTTTTAATGAGGCGATTAGAAAAGTTTAATATTGTTCGTGGAAAATTAATTTTAATGAAAATACTTATTAAGAAAGAATATTACTATCCAATAATTATCGTGTATAAATAAATATGATTTTTAAACTTATTTACAACAGTTTCACTTCATTTTGAAAATGTATGTTATATTTATTTATTGCGTAATGATTATTATTTGAATACATATTTATTGTTCTCTTGTTTCATTTCAAAGCTCTCCAAGTAAAAAAACTCATTAAATTAAAACTTTCAAAGAAAAGAATTTATAGCCGCAAAGTTTTTTAACGAGATGAGTTTAGACCTTCAATATTTAGAACTTCCATTTACAAAACATATACCAAATCCCTTTTGATATATGTATTCAAATACACCATACCATTAAGGTGTCAGTTACTTATGTAGTGTATAATTCTCCCGTTATAAAAGACGTTACTTTATTACAATGGGTGCAATATGATCTCAGATAGCGTCATTTTCAAATGTGCACTCAAAGTCGTTGTGTGACTTACGACATAATTGTAAACATTTGTTTATAAATCGGTGATATTCTTTGAAGCAAATGAGTACGATTTATTTGGACGAGAAAAACTTTCAGGGGAATCGAAATCTATATTTACTTCATTAAAAGTAATGAGTTTTGTTTATCTTTAATTCTAAAATTTAATTTTTTTTATTATTATAGGTTAGTCTAAGTGTTGTTTTGACTCATATTATCTATATATATACGTATATATATTAACTTAATTATTTCTACTTCAATAAAATCATGGCTATCCATTATCATTAATATGAATTTCTTATACTTATTGTAAAGGTTTAATTGTTCTATTGGTGGTATATTTTACAGTAAAAGTTACTTCAGTACTTTTCTGCATTTTTTACGGTATATATACTCTGACATTAATAAATTAAATACCACCCTTTACATTTTAATTTAATAAATATTGTATAGCTCTTATTTCTAAAAGAAAATTTAAAAATCATGCATTTTATCGTTTTACATACTTCAAGGTTGTTAAAATGGTATGCAAAAAATAATATCGCATTCTTTGCCATAAATGGCACCACTGGAAAAGGAAAAACGCACACTCTGCCTTAAAAATTTGCCAGATTTAAAACAGGCTTGCTTTTTGGCAAGTTAATTATTATTATCAATAATTTATCGTTTAATTTTGCTCAAATCAATAATATCATTCTCAGGTTACAGCTGTGTTAACTTGTTTCAGTCACAGAAACTTAAATAATACGCTAATAAACTATAGATTCGTTCTAATAT
>NC_092205.1:56091148-56167226 GCF_043381705.1 Parasteatoda tepidariorum
TTTTTATATATATATATATATATATATATATATATTTAAAATTTACTGCTATTGAGTATTTTATAAGTGAAACTTAAAATAATAAAATAATATTAATGTAGTAGTTTAGTATTTCTGAATATACCAAAGTGTATCTGATATACTACTTCAGAAAGTTTTAATTTATAGAATTTCATTCCTAAATATTTCTAAAAATATTATGCATTTAAAGTTTCAATTATAGCTTTGTTATAAAATTTAAAAAAAACCATTCTGAAAACAGTTTTACTTAACAAGAGAAACAAGGACATTTTTATGTAGGAAAAAGTTTAGTTCAAAATATATAGCATATAAATATCATGAAAATTAAAGACATAAAATATTTTTACTTTATAAGCTACTCTCTGATTTTTTTAAAATTGTTATTAAATTCTTTTTAAAACCTAACAAGTAAGAAATGCTGCATCCTTCTCTCTTTAAAATAAATAAATTCAAAAGTCACGTATTTAGCCAAGCTGAGTTGACATAAATCAGTGTTATTAAGTGAAAAAAAGACGTATGTTAATTTAATAAGTAATTCTTTTGTATAAACTGAAGTTTTCTTAATAAGAATTAGCAAGCTTTCTTTCAACTTAAGTGTCTTTTTTCTTAGCAACATTTCAGTCGACACTTCTAGAGTTAAATTTAAACCCAAGGGTCCGTAAAAGAGAAAATAGGAAAAAAATTACATTTTTTTCTTAATGATATTAAACAGAAAAAGGGAAAAAACTCACTAAACGGGTAAAAAGTTTTGTTAAGAGCTTCTGGTTCAAAATACAAGGAACGAGAAAGTAATTTTAACATCTAAGAGCTAATCAGAAAATTATATTAAATACAGGAAGCTGCAATATAGCTGGAAAAAAAGAAGAAAAAAGGGAATAAGAAACGTATTTTTGTAAAAGAGAACAACGCCAATAATGCTTTCAATAATAGCATTTATCTTTTTCTAGGCATGAACAAAAGCAAATTAAATGCTGTGACTTTCTTAACTTCTTAAAATCAGAATGGCAACTTTTAACATTCTTCAGTATTTTATTTGATTCTGAAATGTTTAAAGTGCATGTATTTTTAAGATGAAACATACATAAGTCACTGTAGTTAAATTTTAAAAATGCTTTGCATATATTTCGGAATAGATATGCAAGTACAGTTCTTTTCTTAAATAAATATATTATCATTAAGTCATAATACAGTTTTGTTTGATTTTTATTATTTGATAAATAAATTATTTCGCAGTACGGAATATTGAGGTTGACTTAGGATGCAAAAGCGCTTTACTAGTTGGTTAGCAACAGCACGTACTAGTAAATTAAAAACTTTATGTTCATAAAAGTATTGTACTGCTTAAAATTTCTAAATGGTATAATTCTTTATGTTTCTTTTTTATTGTGAGTGAAAGATTGTGTGTCATATTTATCAATATTTTCTAAATTAACTAATATTTACGAATGTGTTTCATAGTAATTGAAAATGACGATATTTTTCCTTAATTAACTAAACCTAGCAATCTTAACATTTTTTTCCTAATTTGTAACAATTGCAATTACAAAACTGTAAATGTTTTTTTAATATTTCATCACTAAAATATATGCAGTAAATAAGTTTGCATTTTGATTAAAACAATCAAAGTAAAAATGAAAAGAGTTTCAATATTTAACCTATACTTTTCCTGCCATCACTGGTCTAATTTCGAATAAAATTAAGGTAAAAAGCACCAATACTTAGGCTGCAGGTACATTTTATGGTAAAGTCCATTTTTACAGTAAAATTCTACTGAACAAAACATTTGATGTACTGTTATTTTCACAGTAAAAATTATTGTAAATTCACTGAGTCACTGTAATTAAATAAATATAATTATAAAAATTACGGTATAAAAGTTTGTGGCAAAAATGAATTTTACGGATAACGCAGCCAAGATACTAATACTCTTTACCGTAATTTGATTCGGAAATTTTTACAGTGCAGCGGAAGTCAAATTTTAACTTATTTATATACTACACTCACTATCATTGCTTTATATGCAGAGGTTATACATTGTTATAAAGAGAGTTTACTACAATATTTATGAAGTAAAATTTGAGCCACTAACTAGATTTTTATTAGTTACGAAACTCAAAAGGCGGCAGTCTTTCGATTGAAAACACGGTAAATATTTTTATTGTCAATAGACAGCAGAAAAAATATTTCTCACATGCCATTATTACAATAATGTTTTTTACATACAATTATGTAAACCAACGCCGCCACTGTCTGGTATCGAAACACAGTTAAAATGAACGATAAACTCAAATTCGTTCAGAAGATTCCACTCATAACAATAACAAAGGCATACTCTACTACGAGTCTAGTATCGAAACACAGTTAAAATGAACGATAAACTCAAATCCATCCAGAAGATTCCACTCATAACAATAACAAAGGCATACTCCACTACTAGTACAGAAGCCCTTCAGATACTGGCTGGCGTAAAACCTATTCATTTTATAATGAACGAGGAAATCACCATCAGAGGAATTAAGTGGGGCTGGAGGTTATCTGACCTAGGTCCATCCATTGTCTCAACTCTCCCGTCTACTCCTATGGTCATCCCTCCAGCCCGGGTCCATCCCTCCAATTACATTGAGGTGCTCTGAGGGAGAGCGAATCCAACAGACACAGGTATTGAAATTTTTACAGATGGCTTTAAGATGGGGCTTGCCGATGATAAAGATTTTAACACAAATGAACAATACAGAACTGGATTTGGGGTTATTGTGAAGAAAAATGGAGACCTTGTTAAGGCAACTTCCAACAGAGCCTCTGAAAGTTATAGCGTTTTTATGGCTGAGATGATGGCCATTAACCATGCTCTCTTGTGGCTCGCAGAGAGAGACTATCTACATGCTGCAATATACACTGACTCGCTCTCCTCATTGCAGGTTCTTGGCAACCCGACTCCTAAACTTGCCATCATCGAAGACACGAAATCACTGTGAAGACAAAACATTAAATACCATTGGGCAAAAGCGCATTGCATGATTAGAGGGAATGAGGAGGCGGATCAGGCAACTAACCAGGCCATCAGTATCGGTTAGGTCAATATTGAGGTCTCGAGTACAACCTCCCAGATCAAAACCTTTTTTAAAGCTCATAATATGAAACAGTGGAAATTAGAGTAGCAGAGTTCTGATAGAGGCCGGCAGATGTTTAAACTTTTCAAGGACCCTTCAATAAAATGCCTGCAGGCTGACTTTTATCTAAATCGATTTTTAACTGGCAACAGGGTGTTTGGCGTACACCAAAGAAGGTTTACTAAACAAAACTCCGAACTGTAATTATTGCCAAATTGAACAGACAATAGAGCACTTTGAATTTGTATAATATACGCAATAATATAAAAACTTCTGCGAGTGGACTGAGATCTCGACATCGCACCTCGACTACAGTTAACTTATCTTACCTCAAATCATATTAAGGAATCCAATGCACAGCAATATACAGGACGCTCCAAAAGTCATGGTACATGCATTAGAGGTGATAAGAGACATCTAGACAAGCACAAATCACCATACGATTCATAACCGGTACGATAGTCGTAAAGCGTACGAAACATGCTGTGTCATGAAATGATGGGAAACAAGATAGACGTGGATGAAATGAAAAAAAAACGCTAAAATGAAGAAAAATATTTTGTTCAACAAAAATAAATTAAAAAATACTTGTAATAAAGCCACACTTTTTCATAGGTCCCCCATCACATGAACTGCTAAAAATTGCAGCTGCAACATTAACACAAGTTTCACACCGTCGAAGGAGTGACAGTACTTTGTTGAAGGAGTACTTTGAAGAAAACAAAAGGCACCTCTCTGATAGTTTCAGTGCCTGTGCATATCCAGGCAGCAAGCTATTCCACACAATCTATGAGACCATCGTCGCAGTGGAGATCCCGGGGAAAAAAAGTCCAGACATTAAACGTCCAAACTCAGAAGAAACGCCTGCGCCTTCTGGCGTGTTAGAACTTGTAAGCTTATACGCGCTCTACTAGTTGTCTTCTATCACCCTCTAACGTATGTACCATGAGTTTTGAGACACCCTGTATAAGCACATAATTATCATTAATCACGTAAAATCAAGCTTTGGTCTACACCGGATTTAATTTCCACACAATCCTTTATAGATCCAATTAAATTGTCGTCTTTACCACAGAAAATTACTTGATAATTCAATAAAGTGAATGGAACTTATTTCAATTTCGCAATGTTGTATCCCCAGGTATGATTTGTTTCTTATTACAATTACAATTTTCTGCTATTTTATACGTACATATCTTGCTTAATCGTTTTTATCCAAAACAGTTTGGAAGGAAGTTATGACTTATTATAACTTCAAATTATATAACTTCAAGGATATCTTATAAAACCTACAAAACTATTTTGTATATCTTTCTGATATAAATAACAATAGATTTGATTAATTCAGTTATTAATTTATATTTAAAGAAAGAAAAATAACTTTTATAGCATAATGAAAATTCTCATCATAATCACCTCATCTCATCATCCCATAATGAAAATCTCATCATTAGCATAATAAAAAATCTCATCACTCTCATCTATTTCATCTAATGGTTACAAATTACAATGTCAATACGATGTTAAGAATAGCTTAACACGCCCAAATAAAAAAATCTATCAAAAATATTTAAGCAGTATTTTTTATTAAACTAATAATATATAAAAATCATGTTATGTTTTTGGGAAATTAAAAATGAATTCTAAAATATAAATGCGCCATTTGTGCTGCGTATTTAAAACTTTAATTTAACAACAGAATTATAGAATCAATTTACACAACCAAACATGACCAGAAGAAAAAGACTGAATTTTCTCATATTATCAGCGCTTGACATAACAATGAGCTGGCTTGCGAAAAGAAGTCGAGTACTGTAACCTTAAAATATTTTCATTTCTTCTTTTCTTAACAGTTTTAAAGCAAGAAACTCAAACTTATTGACTTTTAAAGAGCTCTTTTATTTCTTTCAGAGAATTTTAAATGTCTATTTTTCTTGAACTCGAATTAACTTTTTTTGACATTACCCGAGAGAGAAAGTGATTTTATCTATTAAGCAAACATTTTATGTTAAAAAAAATCGTCATGTTATCCTAGATAATTAAATTAAATTATTTTTAATAGATGCTTTGAAAATTAATACTTCAGTTTTCTCTATCTTAGAAGTATTTAGTTTTCTCCTAAAATTTGAGTACATTTAACTACTAACAAAATTATTTCGAATAAATTTACTTTTCACAAATTTTCATTACTTTTTTTCCATTTAAATTGAAATTTTATAAGCTCTTGAAGCTTGTTTAACAGGTATTGTTGTGTGAAAAGTTGTTCTCAACTTTCGCACAGAAAAATTAAAATTAGGATTTACTATTTAAAACGTCTTTTTAAACTTCGGTATAAAGGATAATCCGATGGTACAAGGTTGAGACAATATAGAGGAAAGCAAATTACAAAGGAATTCCACCATGAAAAACCAGGCCTCGTACACCTTTAGAGACACGCAAGAAACTATTGGAGTTTGGTTGGGAAGTGATGTCACACAGTTGGATAATTATTTATTTTAAATTTCGCAAATCTTTTTAAGTGGTAAAAAATTTATTAATAAAAATGGCCTCAAACTGTACTTGCTTGAGTTTTTTGCTAATAAAACCCAGAATTTCTCTAAGCGTGGATTATGATGCTACCAAGAAGGTGGCAAAAAGTCATCGAACAAAATGAAAGAAATTTAGCTGTTTAAAATCATCTTTTGTATGGAAAAAAATGGTTTTGTTTTACACAAAAACTTCAATTACTTTCCTTGCAACCCAATACATAAATTTTAAATACATAGTAAAGAATTTCCTTTTACCCGCCGTTGAACAGTCAACGCAACTTTGAGATTACAGTTACAACTCTGTAACCCTGAAATTTTGAACCCTACCTAGGAGACAAGAGAACTCCTTGGATCAAGCATTGGGGCAAACTACCTTTCTTGGTGGACTTTTCGGTGGAGCTAACTAGCCCGTATTTGCGTTACATAGAGGGAATAACCATGGAATAGCCCAATTGCAAAGGGATTTTAACCCATGATCCGTCAACCACTGAGGATATTTGACATCGACAATGTAGTCTGTGACAGCCGAAAACAGAATGCGTTCCAACCAGCCAACGCTTGTATTCAAACCTCGGCACCTCAGTGGGTGTCGAACTCTTTACCCCTGAGCCAACGTGGCTCACATCATATTTGTTACAAAAAGTAAAATTGCACAGTGGAAATATCAAAATTCAGTTTAAAAAAATAACAAATAACCGAAAATGTTGCTTAGAAACTTAGCGTTGTACAAAAATTTTTTAATTAAGTAATAGTTAAATGTAAAGTAAGAAAAAAAGCTTTTCGAAACGTTACTTTGTTAGTTTTCTTCTCAAAGTATCATAGAACTCTATATAATCAGTTAAAAAGTTTCCAGTTAATCTGTTAATAAATCTACAAGTACGAATGACTCAAAACCTTATAGTAAAATATGCTTACGTGATATCTAAATGATCAAAGGACTATGTTATATTTCATCAGGTATTTTTACACATTTTCAAGTGGACAAAGCAAAACACAAAAGCTTTGTTCGTAATTAAAAATTTCAGTTTTACAGAGAGAAAACACACCTCATTCAGAAAAGACCATTTGTTAGTTTAAAATTACATCTATTAATATCATTATTATTTTGCTTAGGTCACGTGATGATTAAAACCAATCAGATTCAGAATTCCAAAACTTTTATGCTTCGTGTGAATCTTAAGGGCATTATCGTGTTATTCATGCTGTAAAGTTATTTGAAACGTCGTTGAAAATCGCTTTGCTGACAATATAAACTTCAAAAAATCCTAAAAAATGAAAATTATCTGAGAAATACTCAATGATCTTCGAAGCAGAATCAAAATTTTTTGCCATACGCATTCTATACTTTGTTGTAATTTCCTTCTTAATTGTTATCCAATTTTGCAAGCGCAGAAGAATCTAAAGAGGGTTTATTTTTCACGACCGAATCAGCTTAATGCGTTTTTACAAATTCTTGAAATAAGTGACCATTTTGACAATTTTTCTAATAATATTATATTGTTTAGCTCACATGATAACTGAAGTCATTCTGATTTAGACTTCCAAGACTTTCGTGAGAACCTTAAGGGCACTATTACTTTATTAATGCCTTAAAGTTATTTGAAAATGCCTTTGAAAATCACTTTGCTGACAACGTGCACTTCAAAAAATTCATAAAAAGAAAAAATGTCTTTGAAATACTCAATGATCATAAACAGCATTGAAAGTTTTTCTCTAATGCATTGTATAAATTAGTTGCAATTTCCCCTCGATCGTTATCAATCTCCTCAAACTCAGAAAAATTTAAAGTAGTATTATTTCCTCGTGACCAAATCAGCCTAATGTTTTTCTTTTTAGGAAGACGTAAAACGGAAATTCAAAATTAAATATTTCTGCCCTTTTAACTTTAAAAAAATTATAATCGAAAATAAACTTTAGAAAAAGTTTTGAATGATGAAAGAAAATTGCTTTATAATACATTAGAATTACTAATTTAGTATATTTTTAATAGTAGTTATTGTTTATAGTCACATAATAACTGAAACGATTGATTAAAATAAAGCATGGTTATATTTCAGGGTCTTAGCATGAGATATCGTAACAGGAATATTATAATTACCATAGAATTTCCTGAAAATATAAATGTTAGTATTTCTGGACAGTTATGAAAGAGTAAAACAAATTATGAATCTATTAAAAGACATTTTATTCAATATATATATATATANTATATTTCATCATGACGAACAAAAGAACTTGCGCATTCGAAAAACATAACAAGATTTTCATAATTTCATGTGTACTAAAAATTAAATAGCAACTTCCTGGAAATGCTACTTTACACATTTAAAATACTTAAATTAAAAAAAATATCGAAGCAAGGTAACTTTTTCCACCAGTGATTTCTAGTGTGACGTGTACAACAACCTTTTATTTAAATTTAAAATTTAATTATTAGCAAAAATTGTAAATCTGGAGTTGCAGTGAATGATCGCTGATGACTGAACTTGTTTTAACAGAAGACATCAAGTAAGATTTAATGAAATATTTAAAGTAAAATTACATATCATTGCTCCACAACATCATCATTATAAATACATTAAAGTTCGAAAATTTGAAAACATAATATTTCCTACTAATGGTGATCCTTTTAATTATCTATTCTGCAAAAATTCCGGATTAAATACCGTTATTAAGCATTGGCATTTCGGGTGCATCATCCTTAAATTACATTCGTACGTAAAAATCTTATTTTACGGTAAAATATTAAATCGTAATTTGTTCCTGCAAAAATGAATTTTACGGTAAAAAATATCGACACTTAAAGTCCCGGGACTTTTTGCCTTAATTTGAACCGGAATTTTTTCAGTGTAAAGCTAACTGACAATATTCTTTTTCCTCTGGTTAGCCAAATGTAAAAATAAAAGTTCAAAGAATGTCAAATTCTATAAATAATTTCTTAAAAGTCTCCTTTATTTTACTGTATGCCTCTAAACTTTAGAAAAAACAACCTATCACTTTTTTTCTGCTCCCTAATTTCTAATTACCTTTTGCGTACTGGTATACTTATAAATCTGAATAACAAGAATTCTAAAAACAAACTCATTTGCAATCATTGCTTAAACCGAAAATAAATTATTGCAATGAGCTCTTGAATAAGAATTCTAATTATATTTCATCTCTACGTAGCAAAAATACCTCACGAATAGTTGAAGTTCTGATTGTCTGATGTGCTTTTACGATGGAACAAAAGTTATAATTACTCCTCGATGTTTGATAGGCCAAATGAGCAACAAGCATGGAAGTTTCCGTGATTTCGCTAGAGGCTAGAAATGAGTAAAATTCTTTGGACGATAAGCGCTATATTTCCAAAATTGTAATGGTACCCCACGTAACAATGTTGTCTTTCGTGTGAGATTTCATATTATGAGCGCCTGAACCTTTCCTTGAGAGAATGACATCGAAACAATAATGTTTAGTTTCATATATATAAGTCTGTTGGGAAATTTCGAAAACACTTTTCACTCCACTTCAATAACTTTGAGATTCAAATAATGTCAAGTACATGTCAAGTACAAAGTCAGCATCTCCATATTAAAATTTCATAGTATTTTTTTTTAAACTGACACAATTTATTGTATTAATTTGTTTAAACATTTAAAGAATGGCATTTACCTTCACCCACAATGAAAAGTATTCAAAAACTCATTTTCTGAACATCTGAATGTATCATAAGTTAGTGTATTTATTGCGCAAGTTATTTATCTTCTAAAATAAATACTAGATTTACTCATATAATCCCTTCATATTGTTGTACAATACCAGCAATTAGGCGAAACGTGCGTCTTTTAGAAATATTCGACACAAATAGCAAACAAGTATGCATAAACTTATTTTATTTCCTACTTTAAATTTCGTCTTTATTTTCTTTCATTACCGGCTTTGAAGAGCCGACCCAATTCAGAGCTTATGACTTTTAATGTTCAACCCCGTAGGCTTGGGGCGTAACTACCACTATTGATATTGAATATGAATTCACTAGTATGTAAGACATGTTAACTTGTTTCTATCTTGAGGTACCTTTGATGAAGATGAAGTGATAGATGAAGGTTGACATGGTCGATTTTAATTCCCCTCATTGGTGACCCGGAAGTTATATTAACACTCAGTTCCGGGTCACCAATGAATGAATTAAAAATCGACTATCGACTATGTCAACCTTCATCTATCTAAAGGTACCTCAAGATAGAATCAAGTTAACATGTCTGACATACTAGTGAATTCGTACTCAATATCAATAGTGGTAATTACGCCACAGGCTTGTGACTTTGAAACCAATTATGAAGACAAGGGAACACTTGAATCGAGAATTGGGACAAACTAATCTTCGGGGAGAACATTTTGATGGAACTAGCCGGCATTTGCGTTACATGGAGAGGAAAACCACAGAAACCTATTGTTATCTCAATGGCAAGGGGATTCTAGCCCATGATCCGATACTGAGGATATTTTACATCAGCAGTGTAGTTGATGCGAGCTGGTAGCAGAAGTCATATAAACCAGCCACCTCCGCTTCTTTTTAAACTTTAGTACAGATTGGTTTTCAGTCCAATTCAGTAGAGAAAGAACAATGGAGATGTTGAGCATAATTTACAAAGTTTAAAAAAACATGGCCAAAACACTGTATTTGAATAAGTCGTTTTACATATTCCATCCCATTTTTCTTAAACTAAACTTATTCAAAGCTTGTAATATTTAATCTACCTAATTAAAATGCTCGTATCTTCTAATACCTACGCTTCTCATCATAAAAAATAAACTCATTTCTCATTAAAAAAAACGTTATAAAATTAATTTAGGAAGTCTTATGCTCAGCTCTTTAATTTGATGATAAATTAGTTAAAAAATTTTATCAGAAATAAGATAATTTGTTATTAGTATACATTTAGAACAATTCAAAAATTCAAAATTTCATACAAAGCATTTAAAATTTAATATTAAGGAAATATGCTTCAATGTTAACAAGCGTTTTTAATTTTAAATTTAAAATGTAAAACTAAAACTTGAGAATGTGGGGAAAAAATTTCCTTTTAAAATAGTTACTTTACTTTACGTCTTTTTTGCATAAATTAAGCATTATGTGCTAGATTAAAAAGGCAGAACACTGTATAATAAATATTTATTTTAATAGCACCAATATAAAATTCTGAAGTAGACAATACTTAGAAATTCGTTTTTCTCCCTCGAAATGCAATAGAAATACAATTCAAAAAATTCCGGTTCTAATTACGATAAAAAGAACAATATCCAAATGATATATTTAAACGTAAAATTCATTATTAATGCAAAATCATGTACCGTAATATTTATTTAATTACAGCAAATTAGTGATTTTACAGTAAACAAGTATGTAGGTATAACGGTAAATCAGATTCACTGTAAAAGTGGATTTTAAAGCACTCTGAGTGTCGATACTTTTTACCGTAATTTGATTTGGAATTTTTTACAGTATAGATGATTTAGAAACGTTTAGCCAGTGGTCTAAAGTTTTTAAACATCCGAACATTTTTACATTCGTTTTTGCAATGGTTACTTGCGTTTCATTTTTTAATATAAGTAACAAAAATGCTCACAGTTTAAAAAACACCAGAAATATTTTTAGGACATTGTTATCTAAAATTGTATTTTATCCGTATGTTTTTAATTTTTTTAGTTTTGGAATAAAATAAATACATTAAAATCGAAATTTAAAGGATATCTTAAGGTAAAATAGAACTTCAAACATACATTAAATTCTATTGAATCAACAATCTGAAGAATTTATTTTAACACTTTATTTCTTCAATAGGTGTATTTTATTGTAGGCTTTTAACGCTCGAGCAAAACAAATACTTGTTGTTTTTCTTACATCGATGTCTCTTAACGCTAGGAAATCGAGTCTTTTTACTGTTCGACGCTCCTCCTTACAAGAAATGAGGATCCGGAAAAACTTTGCAAACATCTGTTTCCCAAAGTTCCCAATGGTTTTTC
Source organism: Parasteatoda tepidariorum (assembly GCF_043381705.1). Classification (NCBI taxonomy): domain Eukaryota; kingdom Metazoa; phylum Arthropoda; class Arachnida; order Araneae; family Theridiidae; genus Parasteatoda; species Parasteatoda tepidariorum. The sequence continues at coordinate 56,102,817 of NC_092205.1, forward strand.
CTTCTTTAGAGAAAAATCGATTTATTTTTCTATGGAAATTTGACTTTCTCTTGCGAAAAGAAAGAAGTTAAGGCCGAAAGGTTCGAGCGAATCTGAAAAGTTGTCCAGCCAAAATGCGTTTTCCCAAAGTTCGTTCTTATTTGATTTCACTTTCCTGCAAGCGATAAAACGGCTAGTAGAACTACTCCATTGGTATACGGGGAATATTTTTTATCTGTTTCACTTCATTTCAAAATTTAATATTTTTCTGATTGTGTTCCTCGAAAAAAAGCGAAAAATCAAGTTGGGTTGTTGCAGCGAAATTTGAAACAATATTTTGTTTTACTTTGCGAAGTTTTATCGGTCTGTTTAATCTCCGGATTCATGTTTTTACTTTCATTTTTAGGATCAGGATTTCTCTAAAATATAGAATAGGTATAAAACGACATATACATTTCCTGCAATGCAAACATTTATGTTAGAATAAAATTTTTATGTCTGATATGAGTAAAGCGATATAAATAGAAAATGCAGAGGGAATGAATCGGTAAGAAACTTTGTAAAATCATGAAAATATTTCCTTTCTATGTAAACAAAATAAAATTGCTCGTATTTTTTTCTATTTAGTTAACGGGATAGCAATCTGGGAGAGCAGGCGATTCAATCTTTCTATCCTATCTCTTTGAAGGATTGAAACTGGAGGCAAAAGAAATTTTCAATAAAATGTACTAATACATGTAAATTACTCACATGTACTAATTGATTTCATTATTGCCTATTATATTATTTACAAAACAAAATTAGTCCCTATTATTTGCTTATAAACTAAAGGGATAAAAATATAGAGACTGGTGGACGTCTTTCTGCCGGTCTCTTGGTGTTAGACAGCAATTAGATGCTACAATTTAAAAGATGAAATCCTGTTTTTTTAAAGATTTTACCTTTTTTTACCTTTACGGTTTTCAAACCGTTTACAACTAGTATGGTTAAAAAACCATGAATACAAAACTGCACGTTTTTTTAACCTTATACAATTAGCATGGTTTCGAAACCGTAAAAAAGAAATTTAACTAGACATTACGGCTAAGCTTTTCATTATCAATGGGCATTGGAGAATGGAAGTACCAAATTATGGAGTGCAAGATATTAGGAACTCTTCATGTGCTGAAGGGACAAAAGGAAGTACTGTAGTGTGTCGAAGCTAGGACTTGATCCCCCGTTATGTCAGTTATAAGACTAACAGATGAGCACTCTCAGGTATAATTGCAAGGATTTAGGCTGCTGTATTAGGTGGGCCTGATTGTTGCTATAAAATTATGATTGTTTAAACGTATGAGGCGAAAGTAGTTAATAAACAGTTTTTCTCACAGTGAACAATTTGAATACCGTCTCACAGTTTGAATACCGTAGCCCTCTTAGCAGAGTGCTGGAACGGGAGTTAGAATCCAGTCGGCTGAAGAGACTCCTTGTAGTAAAAGGTGACTGGTGCGCGTTACATCTGTCAGGTCACAAAATCCTCCATGTTCCTATAAAATATTATACCTCTTTGGGTAATGAATTGGAGATTGATCGTTTTCTGCTTCAGGTCAAAACTACAATTTGTGGATAAATAGATCCGCCCTATAAATTGGTATGACGTATGAGTGTGGCAGAAGTCGAATTCGTGGCCATAGATGGCGCCACTCGAAGGCAGGAAAAATCGCACATCTTGCCTTAATGGCGTACGACAGCAACAACAATAGTCATTAAATTTGCATAATTTCTCTAAGATAACTAATTTATTCAATTACTAAGAATTATTATTAAGAATTTTAATTAAGAATTTTTCTTTATAAATCATAAATCAAATAAAATCAAATACCGCTATACCGCTGATATATTTCTTCTTTAAAATCTTGCAAACTTTAATATAGTGCTATAACTTGAGCTATATTTCAAGCAACATGTCATTACTGGCATATTTTAGAATTAGTACCATACAAATTAACACTCTGGTTAAAATCATTAGAGCTCAAGTTAGATTTATTCAAGCTGAATGCAATCCACTGGAGAAGATGTTGACTCTCTCAACTGTTTTAGCCCCGCTGTTGGCTTACATCTCTAATGATACGCAAATTTGAATAGTTGTATATAGAAAATATTTGAAGCTCGTATCTATTTGATAAAATTCCATCTTAGTGAGTAATATGAATGATTTACCCAAAGCAGAAGTTCCCTTCTAGAGTTTTGGCATCTATTTGAGCAAACATCTATACTTGGTATATTTAAGTAGGAGATTTGAGATTTCCATCAGAACTGCTCTAAAGGAATAAAGATTTGCTTTTAGAACTTTAGTGGTGTAAGTACTACAGAATAAACATAGATATTCGAAAAGTAACTTCGTTACTCTTGCTCGGGAATTTCAGTTTATTAGATTTAAGCAACCTGGTTTAGATGCTTCTTGATGGAAAATATGTTTTTTTAATGGAAAAATTGCTTTTTACTCGGTTTTGAAGATTAAATGACTTTATTTAAGAGCTCTTGGAACAAAATTCTTTTATGATCATTTGGTTTTGAAATTGAGTTTTTACATTAATCAGTTTTGTATACAATATATTATAAAAAAAAATACATATTTATTAAGCAACCAGCCTGTTTTATTTATTTATTGTAAATAAATTAAATTTTTCATTCAATAGTTTGTTTTCCTAAATTTAACAAGAATATTTTTTTCCCTAAAGAATAATAACATTTCTTTTTTTACATCCAAAAAATGAAAATTATTCATTAAGTTAATAATTTTTATCTGCTTGATGAAGATATTTTAATCTTAACCATTTAAAACATATTTATTATGTGGTATTATACAGGAAAGTTTGGGGAAAAAATATTTTTTCTAATTTCCATTGGTTATATTTTTAATGAATATTTAAAACGAAAGATTTCTTTGAAACAAATTAAATAATATAAACCGCAATTGTATTTAATGTTATTTGTATAATAAAATAAATGTATTTTGTATTCAGGCTTCTTGATTATTTCAGGTGCATTAATGTCAATACTTTTTTTTTATTTTTTTTAATTTCAGCTTTAAGAAAAGCTTCATTAATTGAAGAATAAATAACATACAAATTAGGACAAATTTAAAACTTAGATAATACTGAAGATCGTTTTGAATTAAAGTTTTATATCCTCTATTTCCTTTTAAATACTATTGTCTTATTGTACTGAATAATTGTCTCCCTCTTTGTCCTTAAACAAATATTACTTTAAGCTGCATTACATTTTAACACTAAAAATACCAAGTAAATGAAATTACCACTTTTAAAAATTTTAAATCTTAAAAATCGACATATTTTATGGCATTTTGATATTCATAATTAAATTATTAAACAGCAAGCGATAATACGTTTTAAATGAAATAGAAATTCATTTAAAATGATGTCAATTAATTTTTTAAATTAAAATTGAGTCAATATTATTATTTATTTATTTATTATACTTACTTATTTATTATATTTATTGTTTATATTTATTTATTTTTTTATTATATTTAAAATGCATAACCTAATTAGAATTACGTGTTTTAAAAATAAAATTATGTCAGTAAATTTTGTGAAAATGTTGACGTTTTTAACTTTCTAACGCTGTTATTATAATATCGAGTGTAAAGTTACTTTCCATAAAACTAAGCTAAAATTTAAATTACATTTAAATACAAATTAAATTAGATTAACTGTTCGCAAATAAATCCGAGTTTAAGTCTGTAGCTCTAAATTCTCTAAAGCTCATCACCTAAGAATGTGAAATATTCACTAATAAAAAATTAAAGCCAAACTCTTTATAAATAGAATAAATATTGAATTTGTTTTTTAAAGCAAGAAATAATTAATTTCATTAACACTGTAACAAATGGACGTAATATTAATCAACAGAATCAATAACTAATTTTTAACTATAATTAGTAATCAAATGATTCATCTTTAAAACAATTGAATAAATTTCTCACCAAAATAATAAAAATAATAATTGTTTAATATTAAAATTGATGTTTTTTTAAATAATAAATAAAAAAAAATATTTAAACATATATTTAAGTATTAAAATAATAAAATAAAATAAGAAAAAGCCAAAAAAAAATGTTTAAGAATAGGAAAAATAATTAAATAAAATCATAGTTTTTAGAAGTTGTATGAAAATTTGAAATGTTCAAAGCTATATAATGCTTGCTCAATAATTGGAATTCAATTATTTCTTATTATTTCTTTCGCGATTTTAACTTAAACTTTAAAGGCATTTTTAACATGAATAATAAGCTAGAAATACGTCATACCAATTATGTTTTTAGGAAGATTATTGAACAGTTACGTGTTTAAACAGTTACGTGTTATATGTGCTTAAAAACTTATAATAATTGTTCAATAATTGGAATTAAAACATTTCTTATTATTTCCTCCGCGATTTCTACTCAATCGTCTGAGGCAAACTTAACGTGAATAATAATTTAAAACCCTTCATGCCTGTTATGTATCAAGGAAGATTATGATTACTATATGTTTAAATATTAATTAACATATAGCTATTAATTTAATTATTGTATTACGATATGTTAGATTATTATATGTTTAAAAACAAGTAAAAATTCCTCCATAATTTAAATAATAACATTTCTTATTATTTCCTCCGCATTGTTAACTTTATCTTCTAAGGCATAATAAGCGAAAAACATGTTTAACCAGTTATATCTTAAGAACGATTCCAAAATAAATTATTGCAAATGATTTATTCCTTTTAAAAGTTCCACTCTAAAGTTTCACGATGATTTGAACACAAGTTCTTTCTCGGCATATTTAACCAGAAGATCCGTGTCTAGTAAAAGCAGTTCTGTTTCAAAAGAGCCTCTATTTACTTTGAGAATTTTAAGGAAGTATAAATATTACAGCATAAATCCCAACATTCTAAATGTGAAATGTTTACTCATTCTCCGGAAGAGAATCAATTTCAGTTTATTTGATTAAGTAAAGGCTTACAGGGAAAGATATGAGAGTAATTAGGAAAGAAATATCGTGTGCAGTGTTTGAATTTATTATGTTAAGCATAGTGGTAACCTAGCCTAAGAATAAATTTGATTTTCTTACAAATATATGCAACCATTATGTGTCTTTGAGTTAAACGAAATAGCTGAAAGGTTTTTAATAAAAGTATTGTTCGTTATCGGTTAGGTGGTCTAAAAACACTGAGAAAAAAGTATGGTCAAAACTACCAGAATATGGTGATTGAAAGAATATGGTGTATTGAAAGGATTTTTATAAGAATATTGCTCTTAACCGGTTAAATGCGCTACATGCACGGAGAAAAAAATACAGTCAAAATTAGCTGAATATAGTAAATTCTCTTTTGTTTCTGGGTCTATGGGAACACGAAAATGTTATAAAATTTTCATAAAAGAGCTTTGGTAATAAATTTGATAAAATTATCAGTAAAATATTGTTTAATAGTATAATGTAAAGTGCGATAAATTTTGTAAAGTTTGGTAATTTTCTCATGATAGCTCAGAGTATGGCCTAAAAACATTCATTCGGCTAAATTTACTTTCAAGTTTTGTACTTTGTACTCGGTTTGTAAGAACTATAATTTTGAAAACTAGAATTTTTTGTAAACTATAACCATGCGAACGGAAAAATTACAAAATGAATGGTTTAAATACCGCATATTTTGGTTTTTATTACCTGAATTATGTTTGTTATTCAATGCAAATGTCATTATTATAGAGGATGGTAATTTCACCAGATTTTTTTCTTAGTGTAATTTTCATCGTATTTATTACGTTTGCTTTTATTTTATATTATATTATCCTTTTCAATTTCTTTTTCCTTTTAAGGACAAATTTAATTTTAGACAATATATTTCCTATTGTTCCTTCTTTTAACTTAAAAACAAATTTTTCACCCCCATTATGGAAACTGTTTTGCTTTCTCTCAGTGAAAACAAATGTTCTTTAAATAATTAGCATAAAACGTTTTTTAGTGGTCTAAAACTTTAACGTATTCGCCAGAAAAGACAAAAAGGCTGCAATTGGATGAAAAATGCATATATTAAGGAGAAAGTTTCAAGCTTTAAGTTTTTTCAACATTTTTTGAGAAAATAAAATAAAAAGAATTAATCATTAAGGCGTGCAAGTTATATGCTAGATTTAATATTTTCAAGTGATTTATTCCACTTGTCACTGACAAGACGAATATTTGTTTAAACACACATTCAATGAGAGATACGAAATTTAACAAAAGTTTCAATCAAGATTTTAGAGGGGTTTTTTTTTAAACAATTATTTTTTGTTGGCTTTCTTTGCCAATTTAAATAATAGGTAAGTAAAATTTAAGGAACTTATCTGCAAGCAATGTTAGTTTTTAAAAAATAAAGATAATTATAGAATGAATGTTGTTGCTTTATACAATATAAACAAAAATATGGTAAAAGCTGCCGGAGTTTGGTAAAATTTACTATTTTTCTAGATCTATAGTAAGGTAAAAAGCTAGGTAATTTTTACTGAAGAACTTTTGCAATGATTTTGGTAAAATTAACAATAAAATATGGACTTAATTTTATCATGATAACTTAGTATCATGTATATTGTATTTTTTTACTAAATATGAGGTAATAAGAATTATAATTTTGAAAGCCAGAATTTTCAATAAACCATTATTAAATGAACGGAAAAATTACTAAATAAATTTTACCAGATTAAAAACTTCACTCCTTTCATAAATATATAAATAACAAAAAACAATCGAGATGCTTCAAGTGCTTCAAAAATAGACCATAATTTTCAACACCTGCCACACTTGAATGAAAAGAAACGAAAATGAATTATGTGTTATATGAATTACTTTTTTTCTCATTCATTGTTGTGAAGTTTTAAAAACGGGTGCCGATTTTTGGAGTGCTCTAAACGCGTCAACTGTTATTTGCTTTTTATATATTTTTTCTCATTCATGGTTGTGAAGTCTTGAAAATGGGTGCTGATTTTTGGAGTGCTCTAAACGCGTCAACTGTTATTTGCTCTTTATATTTTTTTAAGCGAATAATGTTTTTAATCAGGCAATATCTCACAGCATAAATTTCTTGGGATTACTTATTTAATACAAAGTACACTTGAATGAAAAAAAACAAAAATGAATTTTGTGTTATATGAATGTCTTGAATGAAAAGAAACAAAAATGAATTATGTGTTATATGGATTACTTTTTTTCTCATTCATTGTTGTGAAGTCTTGAAAATGGGTGCTGATTCTTGGAGCTCTTAAAACGCATCAACTGTTATTTGCTCTTCATATATATTTTTAAGCGAATAATGTTTTTAATCAGGTAATATCTCACAGCATAAACTTCTTGGGATTATTTATTCAATACCAAATAAATGGCTTAAATTGGGCATTTTATTCATTTTAAATATCAGAATTGTTTTTGTTTTTTTTTGCCATAAGTATCATTACCATACACTGCGATAATTTTATCAGAATTACTTTCTCTGTGAACCTTTGAAAATGTTCTAATGCTGATTTACTTTAATATTCTTGGGATTACTTACTTAATACCAAATAAATGGCTTAAATAGGGCATTTTTTATTTCATTTTGAATATCAGAATTGTTTTTTTTACCATGAGCATCATTGCCAAATTTTATGAGAATTGCTCACTCTGTGCACCTTTGTTTGCATATGCTAATTTACTTCAATTTAAAAAGCATCTTTTCATTAAATAATTTTCATTATTTTGAGAAAAGTGAACTTTAAATCCTTCTAAATATAAACTGGATACTTTACTCAAGCCAATATTATTAAACAAAGATAAAAGGTATTGGAACTAGCTTAATATTCTCTTTAAATTATTCGCCAAAGCATTATTTTGCTCTTGTCGTCAAATTAGTTTTACATTTAGCTTCAAATATTCATTACCTTCGACAAATATAATTTTTTGGACTTCTTTGTCATTTATTTCAAATGAACAATTAATTAAAATAAATTTAAATGCAACTTTTTTTTTAAAATTCCAAAAATATTTTCAAAAATTGATGAGAGATATTTTTATGATAATAACTGAATACTTTTGTAGAATGATCAATTGAATATTTGCTTTCCTTCAGGCAAATTTGCGCTCTTCTTTCAGCTAATTCATGTTCATTAATTGAGAAATTTCAAACAATAGTTTAAAAACTTACAGCAGTCTAAAAAAATTACATTTGAAAAATGTTCCTCCTTCCTAAGTTTATGTTAAGAATTTCCCAAACATCTTAATTTTATGAAAAGGACATTAATTCAATGATTAAGAAAGAAATCTGAATGCTCTTTCACAATTTAAAATAAATAAAGCACTAACAAAATTATCTAATCAAGACTATTCACCATTTTTAACTCAAACTCTCTCGCCGGAGAGTTTATAGTGAACTGATTAATCATTTTTAAATTAAATTAATTTGATACTTAAAAATTTTTAGTGAGAAATAAGTAAATTTCAGATAAAGCAAATATCACAGTAGTTTTTGACAGATCCAAGCTCAAAATTTCATTTACCAAATTAAAAGAAGTTAAATTATTTTAATTCTTACATTATTTTGTTTTTTGAAATTGAGCATATATATTGCACCCAAAGAAAGTTAACCTCCTTCGCATAGTTAGTTCTTTAGTGTAGATTGCTTTGAAAATACCTAAATTCAAGGTAAGAATTTTATAAAATGTATAAACTACTGTAGAAAATATCGATACTCAAATTGCCGATACTTTTTGCCGTATAATCTATTTTTACTGGAACATGTTACGGGGCAAAAAATATGATATACTGTATATTTTGCAGTAATAATTACCGTAAAATTACTGAATTGCTTTATTTAAATAAATATTATTGCTAACTCCACGGTATAATATTTTACGGTAAAAATGACTTTTACAGTGACGTAAATTTTTCAGATGATGCACCCTAATGCTGGTACTCTGTACCGTAATTTGATCAGGAATTGTTTTACTCTGTTCGCTTTTTGCCAAACTCACGAGGAAATTGTGAGCTAATTAAGATCACATACAATATTAAAAATTGCCTTTAAGGTAAGGATGAAATAAGAAATTAGAAAATAAGAAATGTTCTACCACAATGGTTTTTGGAACTGCTTTTATAAACGCCGCATAATACGCAAACCATTAGATCGGTGACCATTAGATGCTTTGTTTAAATAAATGTTATTATAAATCTTAAGGTATAATAGTTTACAGTGAAAGTGGATTTTACAGTAAAATGGATTTTTCATATGATGCACAATAAATGCCGGTACTTTTTCCGTAATTTGATCCGGAATTTTCAACCCTGTGCACTTTTTGCCATATTCACCAGGAAATTGTGAGCTCATTAAGATCATATACAATATCGTTCAAAAATTGCATTTAAGGTAAAGATGGGTCAGAATAAAAACGCAGTATGTATTCTACCACAATAGTTCATGGAAACGCTTTTAAACGCCACACAATACGCAAACCATTAGATCAGAGAAACAAAGTATGATTGCAAAGTTTAACTATTATAACTGCGATTGATTTAAATAAAAATTTGGTTAGTTGGCGAATCACGCTCTATGTCCCTCAGGGCAGACCAACGTGGTATATCTCTATAGGATTATGACATCCCAAAAAATATATATGACGAGTATATACACCGTAAGTAAGTTTCCTCTCAAGTTTCACCCAAGAAAAAAATCGCAATGGGACAAAAATATGGCAGTTGAGTGTGAAAGTTATCCATGCCTCATATATGGAGCAGGGTATTTTTCGGCCCTGCTCGACATGATCAAGCAGATGGTGCGGTTGCAGTGCCTGCGCAAAATGAATTGAAGTTTGGAAAAAGTGGCCTGCTCACATTTACTTCTACTCATATCTGGCGTTCTAATATTTGAGTAAGAATTAGAGCTCAACAAAATCAACGCAAATCCATACTGCAACTATTGGTTGAGAGCACTTTTACCATCAATCACATAGACTTGATCTCGCACCCAGAAATTCTCTCTATTTCAAGCTTTAAGGTAGAATCTCGAATGGAGGTATTTTGGAAGCAATGCTGAAATCACACAAACCATTCAACGCTTCTTCCGTTTCTTTCATATATAAAGCCCTGACATTTTCCTAGAGGGCTTATGAAAACATTTGATTACTGGAAAATAATTATAAAATTTTTAAATCTTGTTCTCTTGTATACATTGTGGTGTTTCATTAGCTTGTATAGCTTAGATATTAAGATTTGCCTCCTCACACTGGAACGGAAAACTGATCGGACAGAGCGATGAACGATATTTGTGTTCACTGATTTCTCAGATAAAAATACTTGCTGTAAAATACCAAATTTGGGAATAAATCAATTTAAACATATAATGGTCAGCTCTTTTTCAAAAAAACGCTCATATAAACTTTAAATTTAATTATAACATGCTGTAAACGTGTTTCCTCCAAAATTGAACAATGTTGAACCAAAGTAATGTGTAATCACATTAAAGAAAAATTAGCTTGCACGATAATATGACTCAACTTATCTTATTAAGTTGTCAGTAAGTTTGAATGACGTTTTCAACATGCACCAAAATTTTTAAGAATGCATTAGAGTTATATAATACAGTAATTATACTTCATAATGTCCCATTAACTGCCTTTTTTCACTGAAATTGAGCGAGTACTTCGCACTTTGCCAATGCAAGAAAAAAAAACACTAACATAGATTTTTAAAAAAGTGTATGGTTGAAAACATGGTTGAAAAATAGCTGGTATCGTTAAAATTTAACCTTACTACTGTGCATATTACTTCCTTACTACTCCTTGCTACTGTAACCAGTATATGAAATTAAATCATTCAATTTTATGGCCTGATTGCGTGGTTTAAAGCTTCGTCATTTTGAGTTTTTAGAGCATAAGCAAACATGTTATGTTAATTCTTGAATAGCATTTAACGTGCACTATGTCCTATTTAAGTTACGATGAAAAGTTCTTAAATACAATATACATCATTATTATCCTATTTCTTATTCCATTAATTGCTTCGATTCAAAAAAGATTAAATTTTGTCCCTGTATTAAAAATAGCTTATATACTTTATTTATTAATTAACACATTTGTATACTGTTGATTAACTTATTGAAAAACAACTATAATTCATTAGAAAATTTTACCACTAGCATAGATTTTTAAAAAAGTGCATGGTTGATAAAACATGGTTGAATAATAGTTCGTATAGTTAAAAATATAACTTCTCCCTACTACTGCAACCAGTAGATGAAATTACATTATTTTTGATCATTCACTTTTATTATCAAATTCTATGATTTGAAGCTTCGACATTTTGAAATTTAAAAGCATAATACAACATGTTATATAACAGGCATACTACTACATGTTATATATTATGTTCCTTTTCGAATAACATTCAAAGTGCACTATGTTCTCTTTCTGTTATGAAAGAAATCGACTTTAATATCATCCTATTTCTTTACTCCATTAATAATTTTGGTTCTAACCCTACTACTGAAATTACTGATTTATTAGTCAATGCATTTGTCGATTATCAATTTATTAGTTATACTTGCAATTCATTTATTTCTTCGTTGAAAAATAAAGCAATTGCACACTTTCGTAAAGGATTTTAAAAAAAGTAAAAGTTAGAAAACTTTTACAACAAACTATGTCTTCCACGCTAAGTAAAAACGTAATAAGATTAAATCACATTCCTTCAAATGAATCAAAATTTCTAATCTAAAATGTCGAATCTTGGAGCAATATATTTACGCTCCATCAAAATTTGATTAATCACTCACACAGTTTTTACTTAAATATAGTTTTTTACGTGTTTCAAAACAATTTGTCTCTCTTCCATTTATTCAGAAGCGGAAATATGACATAAACGCAAAATATTTTTAAAAAAGTATTACTAAAAATGTTGCGAGTTAGTAAATGTACAGAGGAAGAAACGTTTTAAGACTTTGGTCACAAAAATTATCTTTACTCGTGGAAAATACAATTATTCTTAATTGTCTTGCGAAGCATAAGAAAAACTGCTGGTATTTTTTAACAATAACAACGCTAATGCTTTATATCCATTAAAAATATTAATAACTCATAAAAGTAATAAATTACATCCAAATGACTCAGAGAATGAAGTTGAAATATTACGTTATGAGAGAACAATAAAATTTAGTTTTCGTCATATATATATATATATATATATATATATATATATATCATCCATAATTCTGAGTTTACAACTATCAATGTTCAATTCCGAAGCCTTGTAAATTTGAACCTAAACCAGATCCTAGACCTAGCTTTGGGGCAAACTAGCCTTCATGGAGAACGTTTCAATGGAAGTAACCCGCATTTGCTTTACATGGAGAGGAAAAAATAACGAAAACCTCCTACGGTTAGCCCAATGAGAAGGGAATTCTAACTCATGTACCGTCCACCACTGAAGATATTTTACGTCAACACTGTAACCGATGCATTGTGCAGCAAAATTCGTATTATCCAGCCACAGCTGGTATTTGAATCTGTATCATTTCACAGGGAGGCGAACGCTCGTTTCCTTGAATTGAGGAGGTTGAAGAGCTGAAATATTTCAAGTTAAAACCTAATTATATGTTTTTAGTTGTAAAAAAGTTACTTTTTTAAAATTCTCTGCCCTAACACAAGAACTTTATAGTTCAAGAAAAAAATATAAATATCGATCAATAGATACTTTTTGAAGTGTTTTTTGATGCTTTGAACTTACCCACTACTTACGAACCGGTAAAATGTAAATTTGTTCTTCTTCAGAAGCGTGGTATTTGTTGAAAAATAAATCAAAATAGAGTTATGCAAATATTTTACATGGAATTTAGAAATAACGAATGAAGAAAAAGGTATTCGCTTTTCATTGAAAACAAAATTTCTTTCAATATCTCTTCACTGCTTTCATTTTTTCCTGATCTGTTATAACTAAAAATATTAATCAATAACATCTCTTTCCTGAAAAACAAAATCGATTATAGGAAAAAATTATCTGTTTCCAATGCAAACAAGAAATTTATAGCGGGATGCTTAAAATATCCTCCAATTCAAATATAATTTCGTAGAATTCAAGTCAAATTTCTTGTTCCTGGATCAAGTATTGAGAGAAATTTGTCTTTGTGGAGGAATTTTTGAGGGAACGAAACACGCATTTGCGTGTAACATGGAGAGGAAAACCTCCCACGGTTAGCTTACGGCTAATTTTCGATGAACTTATTTTCTCACATTAATAATCTGAATATCATATTTTTCATAGTTATTTGACTGTTTTGGTTGATTATAAATTTACTTTTAAATAAGCAATTAAATGACAAATAAATGACTATTCAACCCTTTTTACCAAGACATTTTTAACAGGGTAGATAACATGCTTAGTATGAAAAACTCTTCATAATTCTACAAGAACCAGACAATAAACGTATTTTTGAAGTTTGTATAAACAGGATAAAAGAAAACTAAGAAGGTATTTACATTTTTTATAAAACTTACATATCATTAAAAGAATTAGTGAGACAATCATTTCTGTTACTAACTATTCTAAACTATAAGAAAGAATTAAACTATAATAAAGCAAATAATTTGTTAATTTAACTGGAAGTAATCTTTTCTCAAAACACAATTATAATGTTTAATTGCTTTAGTTTTCATTAACTTTTGACAATTAGGAAATAATTAAAAAACGTTTCGTGGGTAGATTATAAGTATTATTAAGATTTACAATTAAAAAAAATACCAGAAGCCATTCATTTTTGCGCAATTTTAATATGAACTTGATAAGATATTTCTTTTTTTTTAAGTTCTTTTTTTTAAAAGAAAAAAGAAAATCAATGACTCGTAATAGACTCTTTCGATACGCTTCTAGCTTTAAGTTTAAAAAGTTTGCATTTGCGAATGAATAGAATCACGGAGAAAATGAAAACATCACTTCAGGCAATATAACTAATTTTATCTCCCGTAAACACATTAAACTAATTGCGAACAGAAACGAATCAGGATTTTTTTGCTCATGCTAACAGCTGAAATTAAATATTAATAACAGAGCTTTATAGCATTAAAAAAGATTCCAGCTACTTTAAAATCTGCACAATGAAGCATTAATCTCTTAACTTTAAAAACTTTAGAAATGAACTGATAATTGCTGTTTCTCCTCTCTTTTTAAATGTTCGAAGTTTTTATGAAAATTGCCGTGTTATTATCATTTGATTGAAAATTTTTTAAGAAATTTTATTATTTACATAATACGCACACGCATAAGCAAGTGCAGGAATAAAAGTACAATTTAAGAAAGGGAAAGAAAATCAAATTAAAAATCAATTTTAAACATTTTAGCTTAATAATAATAACAAACGTAGAAATAAAAAACTTTAATAGCATAAGAAGAAAATTAATTATGAAAGTAGTGCATTTTTTTTTCTTTTGATAACTTTCATCGAATAATTTAAACTCAGGATTTATTACTCGACATTTACTCGACATAATTATTAATAAAAAAATTACTAAATCAATTTTATGACATTTCCTCGACAAAATTATTAATAAAATTTTCTCGACATAATTATTAATCAAAAAATTACTAAATTAGTTTTATGACATTTTCTAGACAAAATTATTAATCAAATTTTTTCGACATAATTATTAATCAAAAAATTACTAAATCAATTTTATGGCATTTCCTCAACAAAATTATTAATAAAATTTTCTCAACATAATTATTAATAAAAAAATTACCAAATTAATTTAATGAAATCTCCAATACAATTCTGTAAATAATGTCATAAGAGTAAAGCCATAAAGTAAAGCAGTTTTTAAAATGATGTAAAGTGAAATACGAATAACAAGAGCCGTTTTTATATTCATAAAAACTCTATCTGAAGTAAAGCAATACTTGCTTGAATAACAATGTATTAAATTTTTTTAAATATCTAAGAATTGTATTACTAGGTATGTTTTGAAGCATAGTTTCACTTTAGTTCCGGATACTTATTAATGTTGTTTCTCCATGGTTAGTTCCTTAAATAAAATATTCCTTTTTAACTTCGATTGAAGTTTGCCCTTCACCGCCTTTAAAAGTGTTTTTCTAAGATCGTTCTTTAAGGACAATAAAGAAGAAAATATTTGAGCCTTCCAAAAAGTAAAAGTAAGCTTTAATTTAAAAATTGCATATGCTATTATGTTGAGAAGAAGTGACTGAAACTTTAAATGGGCAAATATTTTAAATTTATGCATAAAAAAATATTATTTTTTTAGTGTAGCTTCATATTTTCAACTTGAATTATTTTTATAACCATCGTTAATAGTTGACCCAATTTTGAGTTTACGACTACCAATACTCAACTCCGTAGCTTTGTAATTTTGAACCCAATCAGGAAGACAATGGAACTGCTGGATCAAGAATTGGGAGAAATTTGCCTTCGTGGAAAACTGTTTGATGGAACTAACCAGTATATGAGTTACATGTATATAAAAACACGAAAATGCATGTATATGTATATAAAAACAGGAATGGCTATCCCGATAGCAAGGGAGTTCTAATTTATGATCCGTCAACCACTTAGGATACTTTACATCTGCTCTGTGGTCGGTCAGAGCCGGTGGCAGAACTCGTACCAACTTGCCTATGCCGGGAGTCAAACCTAGGACACTTTATTGGGAGGCAAAAGCTCTTTCCTTTCAGACAACACCTTGACTCTACGTCATTATAGTAAAAAAAAAGCATGCATTCGAAGCTCAGGTAATCAACACAAATATTAAGTAAACCCAGTATAATTAGCCATAATGCTATTTCTCGCAGCAATTCATGATATAAACAGTTTATACTACCAATGTTTAACTCTGTAACCTTCTAATTTTGAACCCAATTTAGAAGTCAAGGGAACTCAAGGATCAAGTATTGGGAAAAATTTGCTTTCAGGGCTGACTTTTTGATGGAACTAACCTATATTTGTGTTACATGAAGAGAGTTACTGTCAGCGTAATGTTTGTGGGTACACAAAACATTGCGCACCCAGAATCCGTCTACCCCTGAGGATATTTTACATAAGCACTGTTGTCGGTGCGAACCGGGTGCCGAATTCGTATTGACCAGCCATCGCAGGGGTCACATCATATGGATGAGAGTGCTTTATCTCCTGAGCCACCATGGCTCAACTTGAATAATGGAAAAAATATTTTACAAATGTCATAAAACTGTATTTTCTTCCTGTTGACGTTTTGCGCTATATTTAAAAATAGCACAAGAGAAGCTTACTGTAGATAAACAAAACATAACCTAACAGGCATAAGTAACTGTTATGAACCCACTTCAGGTATGAAAACATCATATTAATTTTGCTAAAAAAGAATTATTTCATTTAACGTCAAAGTTTGAATATAAATATTGCTTCGATGGTATGAACATCAGTACTCTAACACTGACCAACCTCGAAAGAATTGGTAAAAACAATGCTCAAAAATTCATTGCACTCACACACTGTTTACTTCTTTTACAACAACTGGGCTCAGTTTTTGGTAAACAATAAAACCACAATAAAATTGCCAAATTCATAATTGGTAGGAGGTCACTTTGATGAGGTAGTAAAATGTTAGGTAACTTTACAAGCCGAAACGAAAAATTTTAAAAACAAACAACAGCTTGGTGACGTAAGCAAGTACTATGGTTAGTTTAATTATAATATACCACAACTATTCAATAGTAACAAAACACAACCTTAAAAAGAATGTTATTCATAACATTAACCACATCACAATCATGAGGACACATTATGACGTATATTTTATCCAAGGTTTTGCCTCAGTCCTGATAGTCTGTTTTTAAAGCTTCAACTGTCATTAAAAGAATGTGCTAAACATTTTAGCATGACGCGAAAGTAAGACCATAACATGTCTTTAAATAAAAAAATCAGTGTTTTTTTGTTTATAAGTTTCTTAGCGTATTCCATTCCTTTTCTTCTAATTCCTTTTCTTTAAGTAAATATAATTAAAACATTTAAAATTAAAAAATAACTTAAAAATTTTTCATGCAAATGTTAGAAATGTGAATAATTCAATGTTAGAATATCCTATTCAATGTGAATTATGAGTATTTCAAAACAGTCAGATGCTTTATACGACCTCATTAAATTTAAATCGTGATCATATCTTAATTTTCGAAATATTTATTTTCATACTTAATATTTTGTGTGTGTTTTTTTTATCATCCTTCTCATATTTTTAAGTTTTCTTTGAACTTTTTTTTATCAATTGAGAGCTAGCCTTGAATTTATAAAAAAAAAATCACTAAATTGAAAATAAGTTTCTTTAGTTACATTCTTTTCTGCAATACTTCCAAAACAATTAAAATAATTGCTTTCGTTATCTGTATTTAAATTTCAAATTATAGGAACTACTTTCCTGGAAAAAGGATGAAAACTTTCAAATAGAGCTTTATTTACGCTAGACGTATTTTAATCTCTTCATTAATGTTCTAAAAATATCCCATTTTTATTTTACAAATATGAAACATTTTCTTCAATGCTTTAGATTTCTGTTATTATCAGTGAAATATTGCTCAATCAATTACGATTCAATGAAATATGGTTTCCAAAACGATAAGAAATACAGAACAGAAACAGCACCTTTTTCTTGCTTAATTGCTATTAAAAAGAAGGTTCAAAATGATTTATATATTCGTTTAATTATTATTGCTTTATGAAACCATTTTATTTTATTTTATAACCGTTGTTGAACAGCTAGGTTTACGACTACCACGGCTCTTAATGAAACTTCTAAAATGTTCCATGAAACCACCCTTAACATGCATTCTTAAAATCCTTACAAAAATGAAAGCAAAAGGACTATAGACATTTGTGATCACAAGTTAATATTTAAACGGTTAAGAACAGCAACTCGTTTGACATCTGACAAATCACAGTAGAGGAAGGAGAATGTAATAAACAACAGTATTTATATGATTGTGGGAGAACAGAAAGATAAGTTTGATGATTAATAAAAACACTTTCAAGTTTCAACTTCCAATTTAGCTTGCTATGTTTATTACATGGGCCATCCTCTACTATAATTCGTCATATCTATATAGCGTTTTTCCCCTAACTCAAAAATTATTTGTGAACCTTCATGCGTGTAGTTTTTTCATTTCGTGTTTGATTGAAATGATAAAAATGCACATTAAGATTAGTCTTTGAGAAACACGTTGCATATTCAGTAGTAAATAAGATTTCGCTTTTCTTTTTCTTATGTTTTAATTGATTTTTAAAAAAAAATTGAGCTGGAAACTAATATCCATGCTAAAACGCTTTCTTTCCTGCTAAATACACGCATGTTATTTTGAATTAATGGTACTAAAATAATAATATTTTTAATTGTTTCATGTGTAAGTAATAATTACGATTGCTTACTTTTATTTTTATTTTTTTCAATTTTTAAAATAAAAAAGTGTTGCGAAGTAAAAAAGAAAGAAAAAAATTGGCACAAGAAAAATTATCATGTTTCTTTATTTTGTCCTAATAGTGCTTTGCAGTTAAGTATGGTAAAATTAAAAAGTCTTAAATAAAATTTAGAATTATTAAACTTTTTTTTAAAAAAAGTGATAGAAAAATCTGTATAAATTCTGAAATAATATAGATACTATATAATATTCCGCAATACTACCAAAGTTAATATTAATTTTTTTAAATATACTCAATATTAAAAAGTTGAAAGTATGAAGTTTTTTAATATTTATCCTCTTAGTCTTATTCATTTATTTAGATTTTCAACCCATTAACACCAAAGTCAGATTTTTTTTCAATAATATATTTTTTTGAAATGAGATCAGAGACATTGAAACTTGAAATATGTCATGTAATAACTGAAAAATTTGCTTAAATGTTATCTTTTGTTAATATATCAAAATCTTTTTAAGATATTTTAACTCACAGTAAAATATCAAAACAACAAAAATCTTTAATAAGATGAGATACCAAGGTAAAACTCTATTATTATTATTATTATTAATATAAAATAATTTCAGATAAAAGAATTATTATTATAAACACACTTTCTAAACCATTTGCAAAATAGAAATTTAGCTTATATCAAATTATACAAGCTTACCACGTTTCTTTTGAGCAATGCAAAATATAACTGTAACGTTGGCTCAATATAAAATACAACAATAGTAACAGCTAACTTCAAAAAATTAAAATAAAAATGTCTTTCTTCCTGTTGAAAAATTCACTCCTTTAAACTTATGATGCATTTTAGAGCTGTCATTAAAAATTAACAACTAAAAATTAAATGAAATAGTTTATAGAGAATATAAAAAGATATTAAAATATTCTAATCAGTGTATTGGTTCAAAAACAATGTAGCTATTTGACTAATGTAGCTAAATGTTGTACGACAATGTACCTAAATGTTGTATTTAGGTAATGAAATATGAAATTGATAATTTAATTAAGTAATTTATTTCTTACAAAATAACTATTGTAAGTTATTTAAATTAAATTAAAATTTATCTTATTTAGTTTGATATTTATAAGTTATTTCTAACACATTTCCTAAGAAAAGGTATTGTTTTAATTATAATTTGTCTAACTTTAAAACATTACCAGTCACGTTAACGAAAGTTCTTTTAAAAAAATTGCATAGTCTCTGTCTGAAAGATAACTGCTAAATAATGCACACTTGTAGCTAAAAACTAAAATATTTCAAATATGTTTTTGCATTAGTTGAATAAGACTTGTATATTCGACATCAAACCTAATATGAACAAATTTATGCATAGTTTATACTTGTATATTTATGGGATTTTTTACTTCTATATTGTAATTCGATGATTTTAAATTTATATTAAAATCTATATTGCCACAAATTTGTATGATTTCCCAGTTTTTCAGATTAATTTATTAACTTAATTTTGATTTATCTAATTCATTTATAAGTTTAGTAACATCTCATAAATATAGTATATTTTTTTCCATTTTAATTCTTTTAAAACTTATGGGATTTGAAATTATATCATCAGTTATACATCAAGTATATAGAGATATTCCGCTTGAAAATTCCATTTTAAACATAAAACCTCAAAGTCGGTATATTAACGTATATTTTTTTAATTGTAAATAATTGAAAACGCAGTTTTAAGTTTTGCATTTTTCTTGCTTAATATTTTTCTTTGATTAACTTCTAAAACTTTTATGAATACTATTCAAAATTGGAATATTTAGTATTTTATTTTTAAAACTAATATAAAGTAAATACTATGTTTAATAAATTGTTACGATCGACGCCTTTATTATTCTTTTAATTTCATAAATGCTTTAATTACTCAATAATTTTTTGCAGCATGAATTTTTTTAAAAAAAGAAATCAGTCTTACTGAAATATATGTTTCAATAAAGTATGAAAGTTAAATTAATTACAAGAACTAACTTATAAAAAATTACTTATAAAATTATTAATTTATTAATTATAAAATATTTTAAAAAATTGTTGAATTAAGTTTTTAACAAAAATAAATATTTTATGAGGGATATGAATGAAATAAAATTGATAAAAGAAACGAAAGGAATAATTCAAAGAAAATGTTTAACTTTATACTATTTTAATCTTGACATTACATAAGGTGTTACACTAGTATCACCCTTAATTTAAATTTATTTTTAAAATTGTCCTATATTTTACCCTATTCTGGTAGTTTTTAAAATTATTTTTTTCACAATGTTGTATGGCTTTTTTCATCAAGTTAAAATTTAGTTATACTTCTAGTTAATGTAAAAATAAACAAATGTCTTATACTCCATTGGTAACGTTTCAATTACAACTCTATATCAGGAATAGAACAGTCATTTTAGCGCATTTAACTTAAGAACAAGTCATGTAAAAAATTGAAGTCATTTTCTACTTAGGTGAACAAAGAAAGATTTTATTTTAGTTACTTTTCATTGAATAATTACAATTAATATAAATATGTATATACATATGACTAAATCACAATATTAAGTGGAAATTCTCTCTCTCACACACACTTTCCCTCTCTCTCTCTCACTAATTTATTCACATCTTTCATTTTCCATTTTTTTCCCTCCTTGACTCTGACTAGGACCCAGAATGAAAAAAAAGACAGAGAAAAAGAAGTTTTTTTCCAGTGATTTACTTGCTTCGCCACTGACGCTATTTATTCCTAAATTTATACCCTGCTAAATATCTTATATAAGAGAATTTTTTTCTTCCATAAAAAACTAAAATTAATCACTTAAATTAAATTAATGAATAAATATTTGAAAAAACTGTATTAAACATCAAGTGTCGTCCAATACAAGTTTTAAAAAATGTCTTTGAACTTGAGTGGATGAATACAGTATTTTTTTAAGTATTTAAGTATTTTCAAGTATTTTTTTAACGATTGAAAATTTGAACAAGGTATATAAATATATGTAGGGAGAGCGTGAACTAATTGTAGGAATTGAATACAATCTTAAATTTTTTAAAAAAAACTTACTCTATTTTTTTAACTTCTGTTAAAAAATAAAGAGGAATCTTTAAATTGTATTAATCGTCATTATTGGATTTGCATTTTGCACGTTGATTTTATTATCGAAATTGAAGGACTCTATTAACGAAATGACGTTGTTTGACGAAATTGAATGCTCTATAAAAAGAAAGGAGTTAACCTGGACACATATCACGATTTAACACAAAATAGTATCCGAAAATCATTTTTCATTGGCGTCGGTGCATTCTCATTGTTCGAAAAATCCTTAATCGTCTACTACAGAATGTTTAATTTTTAACTGCCATCAGCTTAAAATTAAGGAAGGAAGTAACAGTATTTTTAATTAATTAATTAGTCAGAACTTATTAAACGGTATTATTACCAGTACTTTATATTTGCTTACTAGTCTAAACATTTGTTTTCTTATTCTTATTTAAAATGAAAAGCTTCACACTTATTTTTTTTATTCATCACAGTATTAAATTATTACTTAATCCAAAACAGTTTATTAAAAATATTTTATTGCTGTTTCAAAAATATTAGGATAAAAAAAATTTAACTCTATTAAAAGTATTGTAATTCACAGTGAAGTTTATGTAAAACTGCATCCAAGCAACATATTCAATAAAAATTAATGACTTTGAAATAGCTATATAAAATTGTAAAGCAGTGTTAGGATTTAAAATTTAGCATTATTGTTATATAATATCTTTGGCAGAAAACATTTAATGAGTCCTTATAATGAGCTAAAATGACTGAGAAAGCAAGCTTAAGTGACATGTAATAATAACCGAGCATTATTATGCTTAAATTGTTATCCAGGGGAATTGAAAAGGAAATCTATATTAATACAATAAAATATTTGAGCTTTTTAAATTGAACGAGCTTTAATTTTTAAGTAACAGTTTGCTCATCACCAAAAAACAAAACTAATTGTAAAGCTTTCACTACAGTTTATTTAATGAAAAATAACTTCTTGGCTCTGATTGGTGAAGAGTTGTAAAAATAAGTTTCATATTAGGGGATAGTATTCAAAGAAAGAGTATATAGTGTTAAAATAAAAATAGAAAAAAAAATTTAATTATTCATTATTTTAGAAAAAATTATCAAATTGTCTCAACAATACATTACAAATTTAAATTTTCCAAAACCTCTGAAATCCATTAATACGCAAAATAAATTTAATATTTTTTTAAGATGTTGTCAAAATCTCTTAAAATTTTCTTGTTGCGTAGTGTCTCGTATAAAGTGTTGAAGGAATTCAAACGTATGAATGGACAATTAGACAATCAAAACAGAAGTCATACAATAAAACATTAGAGGTTACAAATTAATTAGTTGAGATAAAAGCGTTTCTAATTTCTGAAGAAACATTATTGAGGAGCAAAGGAGAGCTTAAAATAAATCAAGAACCAATTTAGTTGTCTAGCGGAACTAGAATCCGTCTGACTAACGCTAGAAACCGAAAAAAAATAAAACCTGGAATAAACTTGATTTATATGATTTCATTTCCTCATTTGATTTTATTAACTCTATAATCACCAATAAGGAACATAATGGATATTTCTTAATGCTTTTAACGTAATAATTTATTGCGATTCAAATAATACATATAAGAGATCATTACGGAAAGTCTGTATATAGTGTTACAGTAACAAAGAATCAAAGCTCAACTTAGATAATGTTACATATATTAAATATATGTAAATTTAAATTATTGGGTTTCTTTACTAAAATTATTATTGAATAATTAAACGCATCATTGTTAATCGTATTTTACGTTAAATAAGCTTAATTTTCTTAAGTCAGTCAATTACAAATTGAGTCAAGAAGTTTTGCAAACTGTGTTCAGTTTCTTAAACACTCTTTTTCAATTTCATTAATACCAATATAGTATTTTTATAATAATATTCTTAGATCTCTATTCACAAGATAATTCTCAAATTTTAAGTCAATAAAAAATACTGTTACAAATATGATCGGCAAAAAAAATTTTTTTAACTATTAGTTCACTGGTATATAAAAATGACTAAATTCAAATATTTAAACATATCGTCGTAAATCAGTTTCGTTTAGACTCTTTTTGTTCGAGATAACTTTGCAAAATATCATTTATTTTCTAAAATTTGGTTATTAGTATACTAAAATAGAGTCATTAGTGTAAATCTACTATTTATCGATCATATTCTCCTGATATTCATAGTTATCATGAATATATCGTAAATAGACAACAGGTATATACATGTTTGTTATATTAAAATAAGCTATAACAAAGCGATTCAACAATTAAAAATTTTTCCTCTTTCATTAGTTTTTGTAAAGAAATAAAGATCCCAACAAAATAAAACTTATGGGATTGTGCCACTGTTCTTACTTCTGGAAAAACTCGTGTATTCAAAATTATTTAAACAGCCTTATTTTAATAGATTTATTTAGATAACACATATTACTAATTTTGTTATGAAAAGCGATTCAATAAAATATTTTTTCTTCTATCATTATAGTTTTTGTACAAAAAATAAGGATCCCAACAAAAATAAAACTTGCTGGATTTTGCTCCTGTTGTTACATCTTGAAAAACTCGTGTAATCAAAACTACTTGAATAACACATATTATTATTTAAATAACGCTATTTAAATAGCATTATTTAAATAACATATATTATTATTTAAATAATATTATTTGGATAGCATTATTTGAATAACAAATATTATAAATTTTGTTAATATATTAACAAAATCAGTTATAACAATGTGTTTCAACAAAAAAAACTTTTTTTCTTTCTATATAAATAATGATCCCAACAAAGAAAAACTTACCGGATTGTGTCACCGTTCTTACATCGTGAAAAAATCGTGTAATCAAAACTATTTACAAACATACATTGCAGAACAAACGACAGGACGAGTCATTTCTTCTGAGTCTAAAAGAGGAGTAAGATAACTTCTCCATGTGCTCATCCTGGTCGCACTTTCAAGCTCCAATAACTAACACGAAGGGCGCTGATGTCGCATAATGCTATTGGTCGCCTGGAGACAGAAGTTCGGGCAAGATAGCACAGCCTTCATGCGTAATGAACGTTTTTTGAAATTGTGAGAAAGGAAGAAACACACCTTAATAGTTTCATTTGGATAAGAATAGTACTTCGATGCCTCAAACGAGTTTCTTTTAAACTTTTTATTTTCGAACCATTATAAATTTAATAGGAAAGAGACTACGTTGTTTGGTTAGTTGTTGAAGAAATAATTTCTTTTTTTATTTATATATATCTTAAATTTTAACATTCGTATAGTTGAGATAAAAAATTCTACACATTTTTAATTTTATTTAGGACATAATGATAAAATAAATACAGAAAATTTTAGATTGTCACAGAGAACTTTATTTTATATGACAGAAAATTAAATTATTGATGAGACTGATAAACAAACTATCTATATCTGGCATGGTGCTTAGATTTTCTTGTGTAATTATTTATTCTGATTTCAACGTCAAGTCAGATTTATAAGATTACATTAATTTTCATGGAACGCCATTTAATTTGCATTGAATACTGTTTAAATATTAGTAACTTTAATGGAATACTATTTAAATTGTATTAAGTTTGAAAAAATACTGTTTAGATTTTATAAATTTCAATAAATTATTTGTTTCAAATTAAAATATTGAATAATAATTTATGGTGTTATTTTTTCCGATTAAACATTTACTTATTATATAATGGATGAATTAATTGTATGATTAATGATTTAATAATGGTTTCGTAATTATACGATATGAGGCTTCACAATAAAAAAAATAATTTTATCTAGATCTGGCTAACCATGAAATAAGTCATGGCACAGATTTATCCAGCCATGAAAATGTGAGAAAGCCAAGTGCTTTCGATGGTTCCCGCTATTTAAACAGGGATATTGAAAGGTAATTGGTTGCAAGAATATCTTTAACTTAATTAAGCGTCATTAAATTGGAAAGTTTTGATTTTGATAATAATAATAGTACAGCTAATTATTATTATTATGCTAGTACAACATTTATTAAAACATGCATCATTACATAATTAGTTTTTAAATTACTTACTATCCTTGCTCTGCAATGAAGATTTAGGAAAATTTAAGCATTAAAGAATTATAATTTTTTTGTATGATTTTTTGGATAACTTTTTTCCATTTTGTTTCAATTTATTTATTTTTATTTTTTTTATTTTATTATTTCATTTAATTTTTGCGTATTTAAAAAATAAATAAAATAAAAAATAAAAAATGTTGTTGGTCTACATTTTTTGGAGACTTTCCACTTGTGCCCTGTTAACCGAAAAGTACAATTTTTTCAGTGTAACAATTTTGGGTTTTTATTCCTTGATATATTAATTATATAAGTTTAGATAAATATGTTTTGTAACATGTGCTTATTTTATATGCTGATTCTTGGTGTCCTTCACGTTTTTGCAAAAGCTCTAGCCATTCTGTCTTTGTCTTTATTTTATCTGCAATAAAAGATAAGGTAAACATTTTAAAAGAGTTTTAAAAATGTTTTCAAAAAAGTAAATAATTTTAATATTTTCTATTTCGGCTGAAAATATAAAGTTAAATCGTTGTATCTCAACCACAGTGATGTAGTCGGAATAAATTTGCTCTCGAAACAGCATTTTTTCATGAAACATTTATTTACAAAAACTTATACAACAATATATCCTGAAAACATTAATGTATTTGAGATTTAGGTTGTTTTGATCCATATCTAATTCAATGATGAGCCATTCTCGAAAGCATACTACAACATTAGTTCATAACTATTTCCCCAAGACAATGATTGACATAAAAGCATTATCTCAAGGATATTTTTTTTTATTTGTAAGTTAAGTAATGTTTGGTTCTAAAAGTACTACACTGCGTTATTCTGAACTTATTCATCTTAGCTGAACTTTACATTATTTTTAAATGTTTTCATACAAAGCAATTTATCAGTCATGCGTAATCTGAAACGTTTGTTTACAAAAACTTATACAACTATCTATCTTGACTACATTAATGTTATCTGAGATTTCGATGTTTGCTTTGATTCATAACTAGTTCAATGATGAGCCATTCTCGAAAACATATTACAACATTAGTTCATACCTATTTTTCCATGTCAATGGTTGAAATATAAGCATAGTTCTAGAATAGTTTTTTTTATTTAAAGGTTAAGTAAGCATTTGGTTCGGAAAGTCGTACTACATTACGTTATTCTAAACTTATCCATCTTAGCTCAACTTTACATTATCCTTAAATACTTTCATACAAAGCAATTTATCAGTCATGCACAATCATCTACAATATAACAATGCTATTGCTACAGCAATTCAAACACTATCACGCTTAAGCAAGTTTCATTTGGTTAACCCTTCAAGGAAGGATCCAGTAACTGAAAAGTAAAATTATGAAATTTATTCTCTCCTTAATTTTCCACTTAATATTTTATTTCGTACAAAATATGACCGTTTACGAAATTAAATTTTATGTAGCTCAAATTCAAGTATTAAAGTCTAAATACGTTACTTTCATTATATACTAAATTAAATTTTACTTAATTCAAATATTTAAAAAAAAATTAGTATATTACTTTTTGTTTTAAAATATTCAAAATCTAAATAATTTAAAACTTTTATTTCATTTCAGAGTAAAATTCAATCCTTAGCATTTTCAAATTATTATATAACTATGACACAGTAATTAATTAACTTTTTCTAACATGAATTGCAAGTTATTAATTAAAATGTTTCAATTCTTTTCGTGAGGAAAGAACCTCATAGAAAAAGATGTGTTAAAATATTGACATGATTTGAAAGGTTTTTACTTTTCATGAAGATATTGCGTCTTGATAAGTAGTGTAATATAGTTTAAAATTAATATTTTGAAATTTGAAAATGAATTTTATATCCTTTCCATACATTTTATTAAGAAAAGATAATTTTTAGATAATAACAATTATTTTTCTTGTTGCTATCAATTACTTTTAAAAGGCAAAAAAGCATAAAAAAATTAAAAGAAAATATATTATTTTTTTCATTTTTGTAAGCATATTTTGAAAATAAGCAAAACTGAACAAAGCTACTTGCTACTTTACAAAAAAAACTACTAGTAAATGAGGTATTCAACTTTTTAATTAAAATAGACGCTATTGACAGCTGTTCAATACAGGAAAGAAACTGGGAATTTTCTAAAGATAGAAACTGGGAATTTTTCAGAATATTTTTGCGAATATATTTTTTTATTAAATTTTGCGGTTTATCTTTATCCATTCATTTCTAGAAATATAAAACATTAAATAATATCTTTTTTTTTGCATTGTATTTCATTTTTATTTTTTTTAATGTTCTACTTTTAATGTACTATTTTTAATATACTTTATTTTTAATATGCTGTTATTAATTTTTTTTTCCTTGTTAGAAAATATTTAGCTCTAGTAAAAATCAGAATTTCTTTCTTTATTAGAAAATTATTATTATATTGTCCATCATTTCTCGTTCACTTGGAAAGAGTGATGGATATCTTTCTCATTATTGGTAGATTTCTCGCTTATGTGGAAAGGAAAATTGTGGTTGTAAAAATTATTTTTATTGTACGTTTAAGATCACATATTATTTTTCATTTAAAATAATTTAGTCTCATTTATAATTTAGTTTAAATTTGCAGAAGCATTTGCAATTGCAGAACAATTTGCAGAAGCGAAATTTAATAATTATAATACTTTAAACGCAGTACATTATCCTTCAATTCAGATATGCTAATTTCTATCAAATACCAGACCGATTGTTTAAAACCAAGTAATTTAATTACCAACTACGTGATACGTGTGCCGCCACTATAGACAAACTGCCTCTTCCTCTACTATTAGCAAATTATTTTCATCTTATTTATTTTTAATGGTAAAGAAATAATAATAAATATTCACTATTTGTTATATTCAAATAACTTCGTGAGTAAACATTATTAAATAAACAAAAAGCTTATTGAGGTTTTAGGTTTGGGTTTAATTCATATTAAATTAAAATGTGTGCTATGCCAAGGTACTTTGAAATTGGAATAAGGAATTTGAAATAGATCGTAATATCACTATTTAAACCATGTCAAATCCGTGAAGTTTGTTAAAAACTACCCTACATCTAAAATAAGGTCTTTCGCTTCACAACCAGTGTCACATTTAATTTTTTTTCAAATTTTGAACAGTCTTGTGTTTTTTCTGTAACTTTCTTAAACGGAGAGAGAGATTTCGAAAAAAACAAAAACAATTTCTTTCTCATCGTTTTTGTCTTTTTTCAATGTTACAGAAATTTAAAAAAAAATTTTTATTGACTCTTAGATTAAAATTACAATATAGGTATAAATTATTTTAATCGAAACTTATAAAAAAAATTTGATTCACAACCGTAATATATATATCTACTAATTTCCCATTTTATAACGTATGCAATATTATAGCGTCTTTTAAGATATAAGGAATGGCATGAAATTTCAAATACCTTACTCAATATAGGTAGATTCTTAAAATTCAAATCTACTCTTTACTTTTTCTCAAATTACTACATTTTTTTAAAGTTTTTTGAGGTCCTATTTGTCCATTTTTATCCTCTTTAAACGTTTCCAATGAAAACAACTTTTGTGTTCCCCTTCTTATTTTTATTTCTGAGTAAAGATTAAAATTTTTAAAAACATATTTGTTAACGTTTTAATTTTGCTTTCTTGGATATTTCTTAGGTTATTTATAGATTGTATATTTCTTCAATCGTACAATTTAGAAATAGTAGCTTGTTTATAAATATTTCTGTAAGAAAAAGTATTCTTATAGTATTTTTGAGTAAAGTTACAATTTCATACAATATAAAAGTTTCAGCTGAAAAGTGAGTTTTGATTTAAAAGTATTTAAGATTAAATATCAATGGCAAGCAAATTAAAAGACCAATTAATAAGACATTTGATATCTATTTTTGATATTTTCATTTCTAGAATTTGTTTCTGAAAATTATTGTCTAGGGTTTAATTGAATAATTCTTTGCTAAACCAAATTACGAAGCTGGAAAATCTTTTAACCATCAGCCTTCATTTACCAAATATTTATTCCGCAAAATGCTAGTTGATTTACCCAATAACAATTGCTTTAATTGGTAATAAATGACTATTGATTAGAAGAAATTTTATTATGTAAATCAAATATAAAAAAGGGAATATCTTTCAGATTTTATTCTTCCTTACAAAATGACTATAAAATGAAATACTAGCTAATTTACTAAATAACAGTAATTTTTAATGAATTAAATCCTATAATATATTAAGTAATAAACAGAACGCTTTTAAAAACCACCAACATTTGTAAAAAAAGCTCAAGAAAATCATTTATCCTTTTAACTGAATAAAAAATTACTAACAAGTATTTTCATATTTTTATGAACTTAAAGCATAAAAATATGCAAGTTTTATTAAAACTATTTTTATCACACTGAAAAAAGTGCGGTCAGCACTACCATAATACGGTAAAATGTACCATATTTATGGCTATATGGTAATACCAAAAAACTCGGTAATTTTAACCGAAGGACTCTGGAAATGATTTTGGCAAAATTAAAAACAAATATGGTTTTATAATATGTGAAACAATTTGGTAGATATGATAAAATTTGGTAATTTTATCATAATACCTTAGAGCATGGCATAAAATCCATTTTTTGGCGAAATTTACCTTGCCTTCTTGTATTTTTTTAGTTCATGTATGGTAATTAGAATTATATTTTTGAAAATTAAAGTTTTTGCAAATCATTGGCAAATGATTTATTTACCAGAATATAGTTTCATTAACCAGAAATGAGATTACTTTATAATACAATACAATAATTATACGAACGTTTCTTTCTCCGTGATGTACATACATCGAAAATATTTCAAGCTATAGCAGCTGCAAACAGAAAAACTTTTCCATAACATTAGAAAAGAACAATCATTCAACCACTCTTCAATTTTTTAGAGACTCACCATAATTTATCAAGCATAACAATTTGATAAATTATTTGCAATTATCTTAAGATCATTCAGTTTTGCTAGCAGTCTTTGATTGTTTGTTAAGCGGCTTTTCTGCCAAATGTTCATCACACGAAATGCTAATTGAAATACCCAATAACGCTTACTTTGATATTTATTGGTTTCAATAAATGATCAAGAACAAAGAAATAACTTATAATGTACTGCAATATTTGTCAAATAAAAACAGAGAAAAAAGTATATTATTAATTTTTTTAAATTAAACAGAACAAAGATAACACTTATAATATACTTCAAATTATTAAAAAGAAGCAAAGGAAAAATTATACTTATCGAATTTTATGAAATGATAAAGAACAAAGACATTTATAATATACTCCAACATTTATCAGGGAAAAAAATTCTAATTTTTTTAACTGAATAAAAACTTTTAAAAGTAAAAGCTATTTATTTTCTTTCTAATAAAACAATTTTTATCAGAAAATCTAAAGATAAAATGCTTACAAAAACTAGAATTATCTATTTATACTATGTGAGCATAATCATTCAGCCTTTTTCTTAAACGTTTGAGGGGACAGACAATGGTTTAAATGACATAATAGTTTAATGAATTAATATCAAACAATCTAAGACTATTTAGCTATGCTAATAGTAAATCTAACTACACAGCACTGGAAGTTATGCGATATAATTGCCACTCTGTAATATTAACAGAAATGCAGTCACAACAGTCTGAAATTGACTCTAATTAAAAGGTCATATAATTAGATATCAAGCTTTTCCAAATTAATACAATTCTAATCTAAACACAGAAATTTAATTAAAATGGTTTGAATTAGATATCGGTGTATCGTGCGATTAAGAAAGCAAAGCCATGAATCATGAATCATCAAAATGATTAAAACTTCTAATTCAATTTTTATATTATTTGTTTTAAATATCTAATTAATTACATAATTTATAATAATTTTTACGTTTTCATTCGTTTACAACTATATTATTAATTTAATTATTTTCGGTGGAATATTAAATATAAAATTGAATCTCAAGCTTTCTTTAATAACATAATTCTGCTTATTTTTTTAAAAACTGAGCAAAAATTAAATATAAAAAAATTCAGTTAAGGTTTTCTGCTTTTTTTTACAAATTCGTGAATAAATTAAGTTAACAGTCTTGTTTCAAAAAGTAGTTTGTTGTTCAGATTTCGAAAAACTTACTAAATGCATGATTTTGCTTATTCTTCAGGAGTTGCCAAAATTAAAAAGACAATGAGTTTTTTAATTCGGTAGCGCTTCGCGCTGCCGTGCCACAGGTTCCTGGTTCGATCCTCCAACCGGGCAAGGTTGACTCAGCCTTTCATCCCTTCAGTGGGTCGATAAATGAGTACCAAGCATGCTTGGGAACTAAACACTAGGGATTCCGCGTTCTGTTGACCACCTGACCAGAACATCTGCTACTGCACCCCAGAGCCCAAGGTCAAGAAAGCTGAGGTGGGCACAGTAGGCCTTAGCCCTCTATGGGCTGTCGCGCAACTGAGTTTAGTTTATGAGCTTTTTAATTGTGATTTTTTTTTTAAAGTTACCTGTTAATGCCTCTGAGTATGATAAAAAAGATAATTATTACTTTACAGTGTCATAACCAGTCGTTCAAGCAAAAAGTCATTTGATAAGGTCATAAAGAAACAAAAAAGATCCAAACATCTTTGAGTGATATTAGCTTATAATTTATAAAAGTTCTTACAATATTGTTTTAAGATTTTTTGATACATATTTCCCACACCTAATCTCTAATAATAATGATAATCAGATTTTCTTAGGTGTGGGGAAATAATCTAATGTATTCCCCACTAATCTATTCAGCACTAAAAGTATAAGTTAATGTTATAGTTTTGAGTGTGATTTTGATCAAAATTTTAATGATTATAACTAAAAGTGCTTTCCTTTATAATTTAAAAGATTATCTCTCGAGTGGTATTAGCTTATAATTTATAAAAGTTCTTACGATATTGTTTTAAGATTTTTTGATATATTTCCCACACCTAATCTCTAATAATATTGATAATTAGATATTTTTAGGTGTGGGGAAATAATCTAATGTATTCTCCACTTCTAATAAAAATTTAGTTAATGTTATAGTTTTGAGTGTGATTTTGATCAAAAATGTTTATAACTAAAAGTGTTTTCCTTTATTATTTAAAAGATTATCTCTCGACATTTTCAATATAAGTATCCTTACACGATGATGTTTTTAGTTGCAGTATAACAATTACTAAATGATTATTAAGTTATTATAAGTCAGCATATACGCCTTAAATAAAGAATACAAAATAATTATTTAAGATTTAAAATCAACTGATTGCACTATTGCCAAATAAATTCTTAGAGGAAAAATGTTTAAAGCGTTCTTATAGTAACCAGTAATTAAATAATAATTTACAAACCAATGTACAGGATGTAATGTATATAATCCTATATGAATTAATTATATAATTAATTTCATAATTATCAATTATATAATTAATTATATAATTATTGATAATACGAATGCATATAATCCTATTAGAATTTAAAATGAGAACTAAGTAAAATTGTGCTTACTTTTCCTCCCAATAAAATTGGAAACTAAATCTCTTGAACAAAATGTGTGACACAATAAAAATTTGTTTGAATCATTTAATTTACTAGTTTTTCATTTTGATATAACAGTTGGTTCATATGATATAAACAAAAAAGATTGCATTGTACTCGTATGCAGTAAAAAAAGTATGGTCAAAACTATGAGAAAGTAGTATAATTTACTGTGTTTTCTCTCTACAGGAACACCAAAAAGCTCGGTAGTTATTACCGAAGCGCTTTGGTAATAATTTTGGTAAAATTAACAATAAAATATTATTAAAAATATGCGATGGAATTTGGTAAAACTTGATACTTTTTTCATTCTACCAATGAGTACTGCATAAAAATTATTTATTTGATTTCAAAAGCTACGCCACTGAAAGTATTATCACATTCCAAGGTTACGAAATTAAAAATATGTTTAATGTTAATACAAGTTAGTGCAACGCATTCATGATTATTTTTATGAATAATTCTAAAAATAAATAATCTTATATATTCATAAATCAATTATTTATAACTAGAAAATAGTTTTTGTGAAATGTAGGAATAAATAAATTTATGTATTCATAAGTCAATCATTTATAAATTAGAAAATATTTTTTGTGAAATGTACGAATAAATAAACTCCTATTATCACAAATCGATTATTTATTAACTATAAAATATTTTTGTGATATGTAGAAATAAGAAAATTTAAGAGCTAAGCTTAATTAAGAGCGAATGTGTTATCGCATTTCAAGGCTACGCAATAAAAAATGTGTATAATGTTAATACAAGCTTTTACAATTCATTCATAATTATTTTATGGATAATTCTAAAAAGTGGCAATTTAGATGAAATTATGATATTTCGTTAGCCACATTATTATATAAATTTTTGGAGTCAATATATGACAGATGATAAATCTGAAAACATTTCATAAAATGTATTACATGCATATAAATTATCAGTAACTGTTACACAAAACTAAACAAATTATTTATAATCATATATGAGCAGATAAATAACTGAACCAAGCACTAAACTTTATTTATTTTTATTCAAAAACGTAATCTAGCAATTTCATTAATAATAGTTTTTTAGCTCATTCTGAATTCGAGGTAATTAAGAGAAAAAAATACCAGTATCTAATATATGAATTTTTAAATTTAGGTAAAATTATTACTTATATCTATAAATTACAAAAATGCGCTTTTCGAAATATTTATTGCTAGTCACAAAGGATCTATATTTTTGGTTTCAAATTAGCTGCACATTCTTTCGCGTGGTGTTTCATCATTATGTTATTTTATTAGTTTTCATTGAAAATGTTCATTTTTACAAGCGTTTCCTTGTATTCAATGCAAACTGACGAAAAATTTATCGAGTCAAAGACTTACTTTTCATTTATAATAAAAAAAACTCTTACTTGATCACGTGCTGGATATAATTAGGCACTTAATGGAAATAAATTTTATTATTCCATCGATATCTAAGTTTGATTTTGTTTTATTTTGAACTTAAATTCAAATAACCAAATATTATGCGATGTACTATCTTTAATTTTTTGGATGTTTCGAGTATGCATATAAATATATTTTTATCTGAAACAAAATTTATGGACTCCACTCATATCTCATTAAAATTCGGTATACATTTTTATTAAAGTATTTTTATCGGAAAAGAAATAAATTACTTTCGTTATTATATAGCCAAAAGTATGTTATGTGAAATTAAGGAGCTCCATTATGTTATTGAAACATGAATAAATGTTTATTTTAAAACAACCATACATTTAAAACATAAATTTTATAATTATTTAAAACAAATATTAAATATTTTTCCGATATTCAGATAATTTAATAACATTTCAATGTGTTACTTTTTTATTTAAATCCCTTTTAGTAAAATTTCTTAAATACACTTTTAGCTTGAAAAAACAAGTTAAATAAATCATCAAATTTCTCTTTAGATCAAAAAAAACTTCAATTTTTATATCTTAATTCAATTTTATATGTTTTTTGTAATTGTCTTGTCATATTTCCAATATTCGTCAAAATATAATTTACCTAATCAGAGAAAAAGCTAGAAACTATACGATTTTTATTCTATCTAAGATACAAAGATTTATTGCGCACCACCTAATGCATTCTTTTGACATTTTTTATACAAGCATAGTTACTTTGTAATTTCTTACTATACAGTTTGAGACAAATATGTTACAGTTGATTTACTCTTTTTTAAATAAACTAAAGAATTCATGACCTGTTCACTACTACTTACAAACCAGTACGATTGTTATGCAATATTTTTTCTTTTTTTGACCATAAACAAATTTATGCACCCAAAATTAACATAATACAATTGAGACTCCAGACTTTCATTCTATTAACACAAATTTTATTCACTTAATAAAAAAAAGAACTTCATTTATTCAAAATCCTATGAAGATGGTAAAAGTCGACATATTTTGAAGCGCTCAAAAATAGAATGAATAAATGAATTCATAACCTGTTCTCTACTGCTTAAAAACCACTAGGATTGTTATGCTATCTTTTTTCTTTCTTTTTTTGATCATAAACAAATTTATGCACCAAATTTAGCGTAATACAATTGAAAGACTCCAGACATTCATTCTATTAACACACATTTTATTCACTTGATAAAAAGAACTTCATTCATTCAAAATCTTATGAAGTTGGTAAAAGTATATGTTTTAAGGCTCTCAAGAATAGAATGAATAAATGAATTCATAACCTGTTCTCTACTGCTCAAAAACCACCACGATTGTTATGCAATCTATTTTCTATTTTTGACCATAAACAAATTTGTTCACCAAAATTAACGAAATACAATTGAAATACTCCAGACTTTCATTTTATTAACACAAATTTTATTCACTTGATAAAAAGAACTTCATTCATTCAAAATCTTATGAAGTTGGTAAAGGTCTATATGTTTTAAAGCTCTCAAGAATAGAATGAATAAATGAATTCATAACCTGTTCTCTACTGCTTAAAAACCACCACGATTGTTATGCAATCTTTTTTCTTTTTTTGACCATAAACAAATTTTTTCACCAAAATTAACATAATACGATTGAAAGACTTTCATTTTATTAACACAAATTTTTTTCACTTGATAAAAAGAACTTCATTCATTAAAAATCTTATGAAGATGGTAAAAATCGATGTGTTTTGAAGAATTCAAAAATCGAATGAATAAATGAATTCATAACCTGTTCGCTACTGCTTAAAAACCACCACGATTGTTATGCTATCTTTTTTCTTTTTTTGATCATAAACAAATTTATGCACCAAAATTAACTTAATACTATTGAACGACACCAGACTTTCATTCTATTAATACAAATGTTATTCACTTGATAAAAAGAAGAAATTCAATCATTCAAAATCTTATGAAGATGGTAAAAGTCGACATGTTTTGAAGCTCTCAAAAATAGGCGCTAATTCTCGATACTGGCTAGTCGTCAATGATTTTATTATCAGACATATCTTTCCACTTGAATTGGATTATTTACTAAATGAATTTAATTCCCCAAGTTTAGTTTCCAATTCTATTGAGATAAAAGTTAAACATAATATTTCGGTTCGGTTGTGATTGTAACTTCATTAATATTTTTTTTTAAATTCTAATTTAATTTTCCGTTGCAATGAGTTAGGTATTAAAGGAAAAAATAAATGTGAAAAGAGATTTATTCCTTTCGAATGACAATAAAAAATCGCCAAACTATTGATGGCAATGATGCTTATTCATTTCGATAACAACGATACGCCAGTTCTATAATGGAAAGTAATTTCGAGACGAGTGCCAAATCAGTAGATGAACTAAAATAAAAATCAATTATAGCTGTCTAATTGAATCATATAATTGATGCATGCGAAAATGATTTTTCAAAGTAATCGGAAAATTATGTAAATTATTTAATCACTATTAAAACTATATGTTAGTCAAAATGCAAATTTTGCAAAAAAAAGAAAAAGAAAAAAAGCATATTATTTTAGGTTTTAATATGACGGTTTAAGTTACTATGTAAATCTATTCTTGAAATAATAAGCTTCAAGGAAAGTAATTTTCATGAAAATATTAAATTTTTATCACACTTTAAATTGTCAACAGACTTAAAATAAATTCGAATAAAATCTTACGAATATAGAAATTGGAGAAATGAAAATATCATTTAAGAACTTTAAATATCTTCCAGCCTCAACATACACTTATTTTCTAGGTTCGCACAAATCTCACTCCTACAACACTACTTGTTGCTGGTTAAGTAAAAAAAATCATATCGGTATTCTCAACAAAACCAACTGAACAAAAATGCAAGTGATCTGTACGCAATAAGAATTTTCATTCTAAAATCATGGTCAAATAACCAGCAGAAGTGTGTCTGTGATACACTGTACTGCGATATACTGCTTGAATAACTGTAAAGTTTACGATTTAAAAAAAACATTTGTTACCTTTACGATCTTGAAACCGTTTACAGCTAGTACAGTCAAAAAACCGTGAATACTAAACTATACTGTGTTTAACCATTTACAACTGGCATGGTTTGAAAACCGTAAAAAAGACATTTAAGTGAACATTGGAGATAGTTTAGCAACTTTATGGTGCTGCCATCTATACTTGAATGTGGGTATCATAATCTAATGAGACAGGGTCACAAGTGGGGAGCGCAGGACACTGGAAACTTTTCATGCGTTAGAGGGAATATAAAAAATATTGCGGTATCAACTCTAGGACTCGAACCTCCATTTTGTTGGTCATGTGAATGACTGATTAGTCCACTCGGCTATAATCTGTACCTATCTGCAAGGAACTTAGTGACTTCATTAGTTGGGTCTAATTGGTGAGATAAAACTCTGGTTGTTTACCTGCATTATGTGAAAACAGTTAATAAACGGTTTTCTCAAAGTTAACAGTTTGAATACCATCTTTTTTATGGTTATTTGACTGCTTTGTTTGAACATGGTAAAATAACAATTGAATAAATTGTTATTTAACCATTTTTTCTGAGAAATTTCAAAACGTATATCATGCATTGCGATTTGATGAAAATGCATGCATCTTTTCTGCAAAATGTAGCATTAGCTAATGATATAGTTCTTGCGAAACAATTCCCTATGGCCTTACTTAGAGAAAGATTAGTAGAAGACAGAATAAATTGAGCCGCCACTGTATCAAAATACTATTTCATTCTTTGGGCATATTCTCAAGAGCATCAGACGCAATTCATCTTCTGCGCACTCAGAGGATTACAGCAATATTTTGCCTCAGCCGGGCAAAACCCCATGGCCATTTGACTGTGGGAAGGGATTAAAACACTGTTATTCAAACTCTATTTTAATTAAAGACAGAATACTTTAGCGAAAATAATTGGTCCCTCAATGAAAATAAATGAGTTGTTACAATTATTAGATGTATAATTTTGATACGTAAGTTAAAATCCTTAGAAGTAACGAATCAATTTATAGTTAAATAACTAATGATAATATAAGTTTATTTAAATATATGTTCTATTTATTTAGTATTCAGTACTTTGATATGCATAAAAAATGCCGCAGAATAGAGCCACTAGTTGGAATAACTTGATAACAACCAGATTTTTGATCTGAGTATAGGTGACGAAATAGGAATAATTTGAAGAATGAGTTCTGAGAGCTCTCAGAGATAAACAACAAAGTTTGACGATTCCACAATCCTTGACCTGCATTTCATTTCGTTTTTGCGAATCATTTCGTCTCGAAATCACGTGATTTGTGTAGAAAAAAGAACTATCAAATTAAATGTTTCCTCCATTACGGAACATCATATTAGCGCATTGTGAGAGATTGTTGACTAGAATAACAAAACAAGAATGAAAATGATCGAAAACAAAGTGACTTGCCAGTATGGTGGTCAAAGAGTTGGCCTCGTCCCGAGTTCAAATCCTACTTCGGTTATGGGTGTAATTTATCTCTTTATTCTAACAAACTTTGTGTTGTTTGGGCGTTATTGATCTATCTATATGGTGCTCACGATAAAGTAATAATTAGATAAGCTATAGTGGCATTGGGCACTACGAGTTTCTTCTGTAAAGGAATAAAATTGTGAAATATTTCCTTAATTATGATGAAATTCATTTCCTCGAAGAAGTGACAATAGTTATTACGTCACTTTGACGAAATTTTAGCTCGGATCATATACCAAGAAACGATTTCGTCCAAAACGAAGAAAATTCCGTGAAATTTGATCTATTTTTTACAGTAAGAAAGAAAAAAAATAGTTCAAAAGTTGACTCATAGATGCCCTCTACATTCCTCTTAAGCAAGCTAAAAACGATTGCTTTAAACTTTAAGCTAATTTTTAAAAAATGCTAATGAAAGACGTGACATGCTCTCATCAACACTCGTGATAAAAGAGTAGAGAACACGTCCTCAGGGGGCACAGTCTCCATCACAGCTTCATAAGAAGCAAATTTCAGATGCTTCAGTGATAAAGACTTGACTATCTTCTAAGATGCAGAAAACGGGATCTGCATGTTACTCATCTTTTCATCATAAACGCGCAAGTCACGTTTTTTAATCACCATCGTGAAATTAGCATAAAACATTCAGATTTTAGCATATTATAACAATTACATCACCGTCTATCGATTCGCTTCCAAACAATATTTACTTTCGTAAACAAATTCCTATTGATTTTTCTATACTAGTATAAAATATCAAGTCATTCTAACCATTGGTTCTTTTTAATAACCTTTAGAATGTGCAACTTTATATATAAGTATAATCAGCCTATATATTAAAATGATGCAAACAAAATAAAGTAACAAAAAAAATTTTTTTTAATTGATTATTTTCAATTGTTTGTTTCCTTTTTTAAGTTAAAAAAATTTTTTAATAAGTCTGTTTGGAAAAGTAAAGCATTATTGTAACAGCTCATAGTGAACTAGGGTGGCAATGTAGTCAGCATTGTGCACAGACTGCCTTTAATTTACTT
The DNA here is from genome assembly GCF_043381705.1 of Parasteatoda tepidariorum. Classification (NCBI taxonomy): domain Eukaryota; kingdom Metazoa; phylum Arthropoda; class Arachnida; order Araneae; family Theridiidae; genus Parasteatoda; species Parasteatoda tepidariorum. The sequence continues at coordinate 56,142,931 of NC_092205.1, forward strand.
CAGAGACAAGCTCATATCTATCGATCTAAAGCTGTATTGGTTTCAAACCGCCTTTGAGGATCGAAACATAATTATTTGCAGCTACAATTCAGTTCGATAACCATTTCTTAATCATAAACTCTTACAGGAAATTAATCTTACAGATTTGAAACGGAATAATAGATATGATATAATATCTGAGTAACATTTTAATGTCATCTTAATAATAGTTTTAAAAAGAGCAAAAATACGTTTACACTCAAACCTATACTTCAAGAATTTATTAATAGAGTACTTGAAAAAAAAAACAGAATTTACACCTCTGTGATAAATCGTTATGTAACCTGGATATTTTAAATTTTGCTATTAGGTGTTCTTCAAATTTAAAGTATAGTTTATTTCCAACAAAGGAATTTTTTTTTATTTTAGAAATTAATGACCAGCTGACTTAAATATTGGTTTTTTCTAAAATGCTTACTACAATATTATGAGCTAAAAACTATAATGCATTAGCCTCTAAAATTTATGGTACAACCTTTTTTAGTTGTTTAATTTGAGAAAAAAGGAACATATATACACAACAGAATCAGAACCAACTATTTTTATGAAAAAGTTAACATAAGGATCTGATAATATGTCTCTATTCTCATGCTGGTAACAGTGATCCTTTCAAAGACATTGGGGATTGAACACCCATGCAACGTTTTCAACACATCAAACTTTCGTTTCCTTAATGGTCGATTTTTTAAAGAGAAAAGAGATTCATGGGTCTCTTCATATAAAAGTATCAATCAAAGACATGTGATCGGCCAATGTTTTCTACACAAGTTTTTTTTAAGTTTTCAGGCCTGTTACCAACTTTAAAAAGTTGTCAACAAAAGTTTAAGAATAGAGGTGCTAAATCCATAAAAAAAACCGGGTCACCACTTTTCTTTGGCGAGAAATTGGTTGCGTTTATTATAAGTCTGCATGTATGTTTAGTTAAGTCTGTCACCAAAGATAACAAAAAGGAGAAATGCTAAATTTAAACATAAATTTAATGAAAACTTAACAACAAAATTAAAAACCTACAAGAATAATCGAGCAAGTAATAACTGAAGAGAAAAGAAAAGTAAAGTAAAGAACAAAGTAACACCACATATCACGATGGTTTCGATGGTAACGAAGTTTTACGATGATCACATTTTATTTCTTGAACTTCTGTTCAGTTCAAAGAGAATACGAAAAATACTTTGAGCGTATGTTGAAATTTTCAGGTTCGCCAGAGCATGAACTTCTCGAATCAAGTATGATGATTACGCCACAGGTAGTTATGCCTAGCCTATAGTTATGACTATGTATAATTACAAGATGTTACTTATGACAAGTCTTTTGAACTGATTGCCCTATTTAAAGTAAATCTTCGAAATAGATTTGAGACGAGATATCTCTTAGCTGAACAGTTTACACGAGGTAATGAAAATAAACCAATGTCATAAAATTGGCAGGTTTGTTTCTTGCACAAAGTAAAATATCTGACATAATTTGACAAAAAAATTTAAAGTTTTAAAAAAAATCTGTAAATATATGATCTCTAAATTAACAAATTTTTTCTGCTGCTCCAAGGTAACAAGATCGATTAAAAAAAGAATTTTTATTTGCCAAAACAGCACTCATTCGAACATTGCTTTTCAATTTATTTTTCGTTACAAAAGAAAGGAATAAGTGAAAAAACAACTGAAGACGCTCTTCCTGGTAAATACTGCTTTCTCCAGTTGCATGGAACTAAAAAGATGCATCAATTTGAAAAAATAAAAAATAAATTTAAAGAAAACTTTCTAAAAATTTTAGCTAGTTATAATTTTCAAAAATTAATTTTCTTATTAGTTATTATTTAGTTTGGTTCAATATTGTTGATTCTTTGCCCTATTTTTCCATTTATTGACTTTCTTTTTAGAAAAATAAAATTGGGATAAAAATCAAATATATTAACATAAAATTTAATTCAAAATTAAGCTATCAAATACATTATCTCATGGCATTGCAATTTTATAAAATTGAGTTTTATATTAATTTTACATGTATATATCATATTTTACTCTGAAGTTAGAATACAAGTTTAATTTCTAGTTTCCTTGAAATCATTAAGATTTACCCATCTAAAAATTGCTTCCTTAATAGTTTAATAAGAAAAACGAAAATAATCAAAAGACCTTTAAATTGAATTTTATCCCAGTATTTCAGAAAGAATTTACTCCCTTTTGGTAATAAAATTGTGTTTTTTTTTATTATTATGTTCACTAGGGACTTCATTTAGTTTCTTGGTGTTTATTTTTCTCGTAAACATCATTTCTTGATGAAGTTTCCTTTCTCTAAGATTATGTCTTTATTTTCAATCCTCTTTCCATTATAAGAAACGACAACTAGAAAATAGAATTCTTTTTACTCTTTGTATCCAAACAAAAAAAATAATAGGCGTAGGATGGAATTTTTCGTTCATATTGAAACCTTCTTTTAAGCTAGTCTAATTTTTTTTATGAAAGCATACAAAAGCCATGTTTAAGGTATTATTCCTGATTCAATCCTTAATTCAAGCAATGCATTTTATGAGACAGGTTTGAAATAAGATTTTTTAAAAAACATTAATAAAACCTTTTGCTATAAAACGTTAATAAAGCCTGTCTAAATTTCTTTCTTTGTTTTTCGAAAAGCTGAATTCTTAATCCGCTTAAAGTTATGTCTCCAATTCAATCATTCTTTTTCAGAAAGTTCAGTAATAAACTTAAGAATTTGATCTCAAAAGATAAATGTAAAATATTAAATTGGAAAATAAGCATGTATTACATAATATGACGTCATTTTTGCCATTTTTAGTAACTATTTAATCGAAGATATTTCTCGAAACCTACGGTTATAAAGATTATATTATTTAATACGCAAAAAAAAATAATCTATTTAATGTGTAGATTTAAATTGAAGCAGCTCTCTTGAGTTAAGTTTTTCAACGATTAATGACTTAATAAGACTTTAAACAGAAACAATTGAAAAAAAAAAACTTTTAAAGAGGATATATGTACAGAAAGAACTCCATAACAATATTTTTCGTAAATAATTAATGAATTTTTGCACTCTTTTGATAATTCAATACAGAGAAAACATTCACGTAACGTTACGTTATTACGTAACGTAAACTTAACTCAAACATAGTTTTCGCAGTAATACTAATAATTAACTATTTAAAAATCACTGAATCACTCTAATTAAATAAACATTACTGTAAAATTAAGGCAGAATATTTTATCATAAAAATAAGTTTTACGGAAAAATGGATTTTACAGATAATGCACCCAAAAGCCGGTAGTTTGATCAGTTCTTTGGTATGTATACTGTATGTCGGTAAGTTATACTGAAATTCGATAAAGAATTAACAGTGTAGCAATACTATAATTTATTTTATAAAACAAATCTCAACTTTCTCATGCAATGGGAGACATAACTTTCCTTCTGTAATATTCGTTTTCGCTGTTTTTTATTATATTACTTTCAAAGTAAAATAAATATATTTTGGGGAAATTTGCGATCCGTTTCAATTTTAACACTGCGGAATATCTTTTAGCACAAAGGTTGGACAAAAATACGCTACTGCCAGCATGAAAGTGTTACTTTAACCAGAGTTTTTTTAATATTGTTAACTATATGAGAAAACATTTTCTATTTTTTCCTCGACTTACCTTGTTAATATTAAAAGTGCTAAGGAAAAATATAGTTAACCGGATAGCATAAAAAAGTTAAGGTATGGATCGGATGCAAGAAAAAAAAATTTGGTTCCATTACAAAGATTCTACTACAAAAGGTTCTATTCTGCTTTTTATGTATACGTTCATTAACGAAATCATTAGATCAGCACATCGATTGGTTACAAAAATGCTGACCTAAATACCGCTTTTTTATTTTTATTTTTGTTATGTTCCTAAGACATAATGAATAGGTCTTATAACAAATACTTACAAAATGTTTTCTTGACAAAATTTGTCATGTTGTTGCAAAACTGTTTTCGATAAAGTATTTATAACGCTGAACAGAAGCATCAATATATACATAATGCAGATTATGATAGCTCTCTGTAATAAGCAGTATTACAGAAAATATAGTTAATAAATGTTAAATATGGTTTTATATACTAATCTTTTCGCTTAAATTAACATTTACTTTGCTCTATTGGCATTTATGGAAATATTTTTTAAAAGCTCAACTATAAACGAAATAAGCACGGGATTTCAAATAGCATTCAAAATAGTTTTAAAGATAAATAATTAGTGAAAAATGTATAATAAAGGCTCAATAAAACTCATTTTTCAATAAATATAGTTACTAAGTTAGCTAACATTACTGTTGTTATCTTGAAAACAGATTCATCAGCAACGTGTATTTAACAATGCTTAATACTAATCTTATGAGAAAATATATTTTTAAATAACCCTTACGACAAANATATAGTTAATAAATGTTAAATATGGTTTTATATACTAATCTTTTCGCTTAAATTAGCATTTACTTTGCTCTATTGGCATTTATGGAAATATGATTTAAAAGCTCAACTATAAACAAAATAAGCACGGGATTTCAAATAGCTTTCAAAATAGTTTTAAAGATAAATAATTTGTGAAAAATGTATAATAAAGGCTCAATGAAACTCATTTTTCAATAAATATAGTTACTAAGTTAGCTAACATTACTGTTGTTATCTTGAAAACAGATTCATCTGCAACGTGTATTTAACAACGCTTAATACTAATCTTATGAGAAAATATATTTTTAAATAACCCTTACGACAAACGAACAAATTAAAACTTTTAAGAGATTCTTAGTTTTGGGGGCTAATATTGCAATTTGTAAGAGCTTCTAAATTGTAGAATCTTATCTCGAAAGATTTCAGAGTCGTGAGAACGACACATAGGCAAAGAATCGCATTTTTTATAATTATAAATAATAAAATTGATTTATTTATATTTTTCCAAAAAAATAGTATATTTTTTCATAGCAAATATCAACTATTTTGAAAAAGCAGACAGAAATTCTGGTATAATTACGTAACTGTATGGCAATGAAATTTCTGGAGAAACAAATTATAATTCTGGTATTAAAAATTTAAATATGTGGTGTTTAAACCATTCATTTAATAGTTTTGCCATTCATATGGTAACAGCTTACCTGAAGTTATACTTTTCCAAAATCATAGCTCTTATTATCACACATTTAATAATAAATACAAAGCTGAAAAGAAATGTTAACCAAATAATTGGTTTTATGCCATGCTCTAAGATATCATGATAAAATTACCAAAATACACCACATTTAACAAATTTTATCACATATTATCAAACATTGTTTCATTGTATCAAACTCATTAACAAAGCATTTCGGTAAAAATTACTGAGCTTTATAGTGTTTCCATAGAGGCTCAAACAAAGTAAATTTTACCATTATTTGATAATTCTTCCCATTTTTTTCAGCGTCGTCAACAGGAAATAAAAACAAATAAATGCCCATCTCTTTGATTTCTGCTTCTCCATTCGTAAACTCAAATATTTATAGCAATTTAAGCATTTAGAAAATGACACAAAGAAAAATAATTAAATTTTTAATCATTTTACTTTGGGTTGCTTTTAAAGAAAGGAATTAAATATTTAAACAGAATGAAGAAAATAGTTTCGAAATTCGCGATAAAGGCATTAACGACACGTGATACTTTTTAAATAGACACGAGATACTTTTAATTAATTTCTACTCTTTCTCTGGTGATACTTTACTCGAAAATGATTGTTAATGACCTTTTCAGCTCATTATAAATAAGATACCTCACATAACTCGAATACCACTATTGAATTTCGTTGGTGTGTGGAATGGAAAAGATTCATTTTTAAAACTCATTAACACTAGTCTTTAATAAGTATGGGAAGTAATGTGACGAGGTGATAAATGTAACAAACAGCAGAAACATAAATATTTTTATAAACTCTCGTACTAAACCATATCATTTATAACCTAATAGTTTCTTAGGTAATGAGCCATTAAAGATATTTTATTAAAAAAAAAGCTTTTTTGTTAGATTCCACTCAAATAAATGATTTACAAGGGGAAAAAATAGGAGTTATATGTGTTTTCCTTTCTTTGAATACATTAATTTAAACATTGATTGTTAAAAAAATATTATTTTTCCCAAAACGAAAAAGAAAAAATCAGTATAGGGTAAACTAACCAGTGAAGGAGCACTTAAGCTTCGCTTGCCTTTTAAAAAATCATATTAATTTCAAAAATCGTAATTTTAGTTAAATGACAGCGTCAACATATTTTTTACTAATTGCAAATTATGCAAAAAAAATTTTAGAGAACTTATATAATATTGTTTTAAAGTTTTGGAGGTTCAAATAACAAGTAGTAAGAAGACCAAGCAAAGGAACAGCTCTTAACAGTGAATGAACACCCAGTAAAGTAACACTTAATTTTGGTTATTTTTTAATGCTCTTTATAAATTTATAAGCCATACAAATATTTAAAAACAAGTCTATTCTTGAAATTATAACATATAAATACTTGGAAAATGTTAACCTTTTTTTTGTAATCATGAATTGAAAATTAAAGTGTCAACATATTAACACATACTGTTCATTCACTGGGAAATCTATGCCCAGTAAAGGAACATGCCTGTTCCCTCACTGGTTAGAAGTTGTTTTTCGTATTTTTAACATACTTTTGATGCGGAACATCACTAAAGGTACAAGAAAATTAAAGTTTATCTTTTATTTTCATTAACTTAGAAAAAAACCCAGTAAAGGAACACTTGTTCCTTCACTGGTTTTTCATCGTTTGGTGATCCAGTGAATAAACACCCCCTTATCTCAGTACTTTATTATGCTATGATGCTTAAAAAAATAAAACGCAACTTCAATAACTATATTTTGAATTCTCTTTTTCACAGTGAGAAAAATAAAACTATAACATGCAATTAATTCCACTTCAAACATATGAATACAAACACTCATCTTATAATTTTTTCAAAGAAACAAGGTGTTGCACAGATAATAATAAATTCAAAATTTTTTCCAGAGAAGTCTATTTGACCTGGTAATCCAAAACATTGATAGATGACTTCCTATTGTTTGGCTGCAGGCTATTGTTACCAATCAACCTAAAGAAAAACTTTCAAATTCTTATTTTTAATCAAAATATATGAAATTTTGAATGAGTGTTCCTTCACTGGTTGGTTTACCCTACTTACTCAGAAAACATTTTGGAAGATATATTAAGCAAAATACAACACATAATAATTTACCGAAAAGATTAATTGTAAAATGTATTGGCACCTCACACATTTGTATATTTACAGAGGAAAAAATCTGTGCTGTATAGTGAAAATCGGTTTAAGACTTTTGTTTAACAACTATAGATGAAGACCAATTAGAGACTGGGGAAAATAAAAGGATTTTTTTAAAAACTCACGAGTATCTAATAATAGAGAAAAATAAAGTTACACAGTTATATTCTAGTTTCACACAAATTTATAACATAAAAAAAATTCAGTATTTGAGAATAAAAAAAAAAATTTTACCCTCTTTATCAATTTAGTTCGTATTGAATTGGATGCTGCTAATGTTTACAATTTCTCGAGTCACCTTGAGGAAAACTATTTTTTTTAAACTTATTTTGAAGCTGGTGATTTATTTTTATAGAAATAACTCCCCCTGTTTTGTTTTCGAAAAAAATCCGAAATTTACATAGAAATTTTGTACTGCGAGGCAAATATCTTAACTTGTTAATCTATGTTAATAAGCAAATTTTTTGAAACTATAAGTCACAATGGCACAGTGATTTAAGCATCGAACTGTCATTGTGTGGACCTGGGGTTCGATAGCCAGAAGCGGCGGCTTGAAGCCCACCCAACTACGCATCGATGGGTACCAGCTAGTCTGGAATGTAGCCTGTGCACAGTGCTGACCTCATTGCCACAATCATGCCATTGGTTACGAAACTGTGGAGCCTTGAACTCCATGAACCACCACGGGATGTTGCGGGAATGCTTTATAATAAGATGCAAAGTCAAGCCATATTACCATTTTATTCATTCATTTTAGAACTGATTGCCCAAATCTGTGTTGTAACAAGGTTCTTTGAGTTCTGTTCAACACTAATATTAGAAAAATTGTATCCAAAATATATGCCCACCATACATTCACCTATCTCACACAGTATGCAAATATTGTTATGTAATAACATAATCTATGCAATATATAATCTGTGGTATTATTTTGAATTAAAACTTGTATATTCAAAAAACACATATGTACCTCTAATGATTTTGATTAAATTAAAACATTAATTTTGCATCTATAACATTCCAATATTCTAATACCAATCAACACATGCATCGTTCAAAATAAATATAAAAATACATTCAAGTTAAAACTCGAAACTCGCAAAATAAAAAATAAAATTCGGGAAAAAACATAAAGTATTTATTGAATGGATTCGATCTTTTTTCACCTTTATTTTCATTTAAAGCATGCACACAAACAATAGTTGCACATGAAGCTATTGACCGAGTTAGTTTCACGTCCCGCATAATCCTGTGCTATAACCTCTATAATAATATTTAATTGTACATGAGTAATAATATTAAATATGTCCCTTTAAATAACATAAAAGAAAACGAAATGTATAGAATCATTTTTATTAGAATGTGCCATTTTATTTATGAAAAGCATAACACCCTTTTAAAAAATTGATTAGAGACTTTTTGTTGTAAAGTAGAAATATATTTGCAGGACGTTTTTTTTTTCTTAAATTGTACTACAAAATTTAGTTTTCTATGCAATTACAAATTATTTAAAATAAACAAAATGTTAATTTATAAATATGTACTAAAAAGTCAAATAAGTCACTTACACATGAATTTTCATCGAGTAAATAAATAAGAGCTTATTTCGTTGGAACTTGAGTATAAAAGAATAAAATGCTTTTACTCTTTGCATCTTGTCTAAAAAACACAGTTCATAACTTTTATTACAGCGTGCTTTTTTTTCCTTAAAATATTCCACAAAACTTATTTTGTTCATCCAGTTAGATATTGGAAATAAATAAAATATTCATTTATAGAGAGATTCTAAACTCGGGCAAGTAACTTCTGCAATTTTCAATGAGTTAAGGAATAAGAACACATTTGGCTAAAATTTAAAAAAATAAAATGTTTTTTTTTTCTGAAAAACACAGTCCATTACTTTCATTACAGCTCGCTTTCAATTATACCGCAATTTACTTAGATACAATTAAATATCGGAAATAAATAAAATGTTAACTTATTGAGCATTCGCAACACAGACAAATCATTTATGATTTTCAATGAGTTGATAAATAACATTATATTTCGTTGGAATTTGCGTTTCAAACAATATAATGCTTTTACACTTTGAATGAACGGTCCATAAAATACAGTCCTTTACTCTCATTATATTTAGCATTTCTTTAAACAGCAAAATTCACACATACATACAAATCAATAAATTTTTCATCATGCAAAATTAGAGACTTATCAACATTATTAAAGCCGATTTCGTGAAGTTTTCCAATTACTACAGATCATTACACCATATATCACATCATTATATCTTTCACCGGCCGTTTCAATAAGCGCATACTAGTGTAATTATCCAAAAGTAATTTCTTCTATGCAGCTTTTCTAATCACAGGAATGAATAAATGTTTTTTTTTCTTCCTGAAATCGTTCCCGAATACCACACAAATATGTTTTTATGTCCTTTTGGCTAGTAATTTCCCAGAAGCTTCTGCAGAAGGAGAAAAAGAGTTATCAATAATGTTTACAAAATTAATGAAAAGAAACTGGGCAAAAAAAAAATGAGGAAATAAAATATTTGCAAAGAGAGACAAACAGAGGGGGGGAAAAATGAGAGTAGCGCTATTTTATTTCGGTGGAATTCGCGTACAAAACAATAAGGTGCTTGTGTACTGCCTTAAGAGCACCACATGTAATCTGGAGAACATCTACAAATACCATGAAGAACATGTGCTTTTGTAAAAGGGAATGAGACCTTTTCAAACGGACTGAATGGGGTTGGGATTTCGAAAGGAAAGCAATCACATTTCAATTCGGAGATTGCTGACGTCAGGAGTATGTCGTATGTTTACAAAACCTCGAGAAAGAGTTCTAAGACAAATAGATTTCTTCTGATGGATTCTCTATCTACCTTTGCTGCCACGGAATGAAATTTCTATTCTATGACTGAGATCGGGGGAGAAGGGGGGGGTGAAATAAGGTGGAATCTTCAATTCATCAGTTTTAGGATCTGTTTCGAGCACCTGAGTCGAGGAATTGGATTTCATTGTAGGAAGTGGATTTGATTGATGTTGTGACTTATTTTGTGTGAAAATATCGAAATTACTCAAGAGGTTGATGTTTGGTTAAGCTTAATTGAGGATTAAAAAATGTTATCTCATTAATGAAGTGGGAGTTAAAGATACAATGTATTGATAATACACCCTTATGCCAAGTGAATTCGCCAAGATTTTAAGAAATAAACTTTAGTTCCTTTAGAAACTCACTAGTTGAGGAAACACTTATAGAGGTAAAATGAAATATTATTTGTCACAATTTAACTTTTATTTACACAATTTTAGAACAATATGTGGTTCAAATTTACCATTAAATTTTAAAATTAAAAATTAGGAAACGATTTTTCGAAGGTATCACTCATATAAACGCTTCCTAATTAGAACTATTTTAAATTTTAAGTTTATATTATTTATTATTTTCTAAAATATCTTAAAACACTATTTTATCGTATAAATTAAATTATAGCATCAGCAACTCCCCAATTTAAAAGAGATAAAGTTTGCTCTTGCCACAGCTTATTATCAAACGCCATAGCTTACTGCACCTTTTTCCACAAAATTATTGCCGAAATTTCTAAAAATGAACTTCAGTGCTTTAATAAACTCACTAACTGAGGGAAAAAATTATAAAAATAAAATAAAATATTACTATTTGTTAACGTGAAATAGATGTTTATATTTTATTTTCACAATTTCATTGCATTATATGATTCAGAAAGTGTCTTGGAATATCATTTTCTATTAATAGTCAAAAATTAGGAAATTATTTTAGAAAGCTACCAATCATAGAAACGTTTTCTGTTAAAAAAACTGCTTTATTTTTCTTACTTTAATATTATTTATTTTTCATGAAATAAAATATATCCGAGCACTTTTTGACTAAAACTCAGACAGGACATTGGACATTTTTTTTATAGAAAAATAGTTTTTGCGTAGTACATTTTTCATATACTAAGTCCAAAGTAGTACGAAAAGAAAATTTTGAATTAAGAAAAATAAAAGCAATTAAATAAATACATAATTCTTTACAAATGCATATATTTACATAGACGTATTTTTTATAGTTTTATATGCTGACAGATCTTAGCTTATAGCTTGCATAGAAGTGAAACAACTTACAAATCAAAAACAAAGTTAACAAGCGTCTACTAAATGAAATAGAAGTTATCGAACTAAACATGTTTGCGTTGACTCACACTACAATTGTATTGTAAAAATTACCAACTGATTCGAAATATATCCATATTTTTCCCAATTAGTTATAAAACAACATGATAAGAAAACTATATTTTAATGTCAATTTTGCAAAAGTTATTTTTCAAACACTGGAGTAAAAATTACCATGCTTCCCGTCGAACCAGAAAACACAGAAAATTTATCCATATTCTTTTATTTTTGACCATTTTTCGCTTCTTAAAGTAGTGTTTCTTTAATTTTTCCACTTAATTTAATATCATTTAGTTCATCGTTTTTAACCTTTCTCTCTCATACTTTTTATACTATAAGCTTCTAACTCTTTTACTTTCAAGCATTAGTCTTTTCCTTTTAATTTTCCATTTAAAAAATACTGTAATTTTCTATTTCGAAACTTATTCATCGCATTTCCAAGTAATTTTAAATACACTGAGTGACTATTTTAAGGCAAATGTTATGCGAAAACTTACAGAGGTTGCAAGTGGTACTTAACGAAAGAGATGTTTTAATTTCAAACTGTTTTAATTTAACAAAAGCTTATATGCCGATTGGTCAGAACAAAAAATTTTGATGCATAAAGAGTGAATTTCTTATGTATATGACTCCATCAATATAATAATTTTTTTCTAACCTATACGTATTTTTTGATAACATTATTTTAATATGGAAACATTTTTACAGTAATTTATTTTATTGAAAAATGCAATTCAAAAAAGGATTTAACCCTTTAAGGCAAATAAGACAATGGTCTCCCTTTTATATAATATTTTTGACGCTCTAATTACAAGCAAAAGCATATTTTGGTATTTTTCATTATAAAATACCAAATAGTCTAATAGTTTCTAAAAAAATATGCTAGATTATTGAAATTCTATTTGTGCTAAAACATCAAATTCATAAAAAGCAAATTGCAAAAAAAAAATTTCATTCACCTTCCAAATTTTATCAATAACTAATTTTGTAAATTAAGAAAATTTTAATGATGAGTAACTGTTTCTCTTAGATCTAAATAACTGCAAGTAAAATAAAATTTGAAAAATAATGGTTTTTAAAAGAGATGTGTTGGAAGATTCTGCTTTTAATGCAGAAAAAGACACCGTTGTTTTATGTCTTGTATTGTATTTCCCAACCATAAATTATTAAAACGCTAAATATAATAATATAATATTTTTCACTTATTTTGACCCTAATTAATATAAAATAATAATAAAATTATGTTTAATAAAAATTTCAAGTCAAAGGATTAAAAACGTCTTACGTAGCAAATTAATTAGAATTATACGACATCATACGCTCTCAGAAATTTCTCTGAAAAAGTGGTTAAAGAGCAATTTATTTAATGGTTATTTTCCCATGTTCAATCAAAAGAGTCAAATAATCATAAATTAAATTATAATCAAACCGTTGAGTGTGAAAAAAAACAGTTAATCAACTAATATGGTTAAGCCACCAGATGCCATCGTACCAACTAGGTAGTACACCACCAAATGAAGCCACTTAGTTCCTTGCAACTACGTACATATCATAGCCGGTTAATCTGTCATCTCATGGATCATCATCTTATCTATAGAACAATAACAGGTTAATCATCGTCTTATAGAACAATAACAGGTTAATCTGTCAATCTCATGACCGACAGAATTGAGGTTCGAGTTCCAGTATTGACATCACAATATTACCTCTATTCTTTTCAACACACGAAGATTTACCAGTATGCAGCACTCTCCAATTCACGTTACCCTTGTCTAGTTAAATTTTTATTTACAGTTTTGAAAAATTCTAGTTGTAAATAGTTAAAAAATCGTATAGTTTTGTATTAATGGTTTAACAACCATACTATTTGTAAATAGTTACAAAACAATAAAAATAAAAAATGTTCTTTATCGTAAACTTTACCGTTAGTCGGATGGACAAACAGATGCCAGTTATTTTATCATAATTTTAGAATGAAAATTCTAACAGTGTACAATTTTTACAAAAGCATTTTTTTTAATTAAATAAAATTGGTATTAGAAGAAAAAACAGGATTTAATATTTTATATGACTTATATTAAATTTGATTTTGGTAAATTAATTATGTCGAAGTATTTATAAAGACTTCTCATTTTGTACTTCACAAAAAAATTAAATTTCGTTACTTTCAATTTGAATTTTTTAATAATAACTAAATAAAATTACTTTATAATTCCTTTAAAATGAATAGCTCAAATACAAAATATTCTAATGTTTAACATTAATAAAAAATTTTAAATCTCTTTCTTCAAAATCTAGTTATACTCTATAAGTATTTTTATTTACGACAGCGACAAAATGAGGGCATTAATTTTAGCTACAACTGAAAAATGATTTTGCTGAAAAATATTTCATAAAAAATATTTCTTAAAACTGTGTTGCAGTAGTAAATATCTCGGTCTTATTTTAAAACAAGATTATTTTTAATCCAGTCACTTCTTAAAAAACTAATATTTCAAAAAAGAGTAATACTTTAAAACAAGAATAAAAGTCACAGTGAAGCATTTTTACCAAAAATATAAACAGTAAACAGATAGCAATGAAGTACAGAACTGTCTAATTTATATAAAAAATTTAATTTAGAAAAGCTTTTTGGATAAAAACATGTCTGCAATAAGCTTACTGAGTCCAAAATTAAAATTTCTTTGTGTTTACGCTTATTTTCTTTAATCCTAACATTTTGGCTTTAACTCATAAAATGATTTGCATCAAGAATTAATCTCTTCGTATCTTAGTTTTATTCACTGACAGGGGTGGGTTGTTATAAGCTATTTAAACGAAATTTTCTCTTTTGTACAATCCTATAATAATAAAAGATCGGATTATATATTCAATTGAACACTTTTAAATTAAATTTTTCGTGTATGATAGAAATTAATCTTGGAATTTAGAAAAATAGGGTTAGGAAATAATACTAGGTAAAAATAATTTAATCTTTTATTAAATTTCTTAAGAAGCATTTTTAACAGAAAACATACATTTGAAAATTTTAAAATTCATTTGTTTGGAAAATCTTAATCAATATTGTCAATTATTATTCTAAATAGATAGTATTACTTTAAGTTTGTGAATATCTTTGCTTTTAACAATACTTCAAATGTATGATCAATATTTTATGCAAACTCATATTTTTAGCGTTTTAATTCTTTTTAATTAAAAAACTAGAATTCAGATAAAATTTAAAAACAAAAATTATTTTTTAAGTTGAAACAATATCTTTGAAGTGATAAAAAAAATTATATGACTGAACAAAAAGTATATAAACAATTTAAAACAAAAAATATTTTTTAAGTTGAAACAATATCTTTGAAGTGATAAAAAAATTGTATGACTCAGCAAAAAGTATATAAACAATTTAAAACAAAAAATACTTTTTAAGTTGAAACAATATCTTTGAAGTGATAAAAAAAATTATATGACTCAACAAAAAGTATATAAACAATTTAAAACAAAAAATATTTTTTAAGTTGAAACAATATGTTTGAAGTGATAAAAAAATTATATGACTCAACAAAAAGTATATAAACAAAAGTTTGAAGTATAAAAACTAATATTCAAATAATTATTAGTTTGACTTTATTGTATGTTTGTAGAATTATATGTTTGACTTTAAAACAAAAATTCAAAAACTGAAAAACCAGCAGTGCGTCTTCTTTTGAGTGACAATATATTGCTAATTACGGGAAAGTTTCATGATATGCCCAGCTTTAATATATATATTTAAAATTCATGACATAAAATTTCAAGCAATTTCATGCATGTATCATAAATCCATATTTAATCTCTGACAATAAAACAGGTTTTAATGTTCTCTGTCACCTATTGAATGCGTTACTGTTTTTCAAATAAATATTTATTTGCAACGAGTAGTGCCTTCTTTTTTTTTACTTATATTTGATAATAAATCAAAAACTGAAAGCTGAAAGTGGTTTTTACGGTGCACTACGCGTTGTTTTTGTGTAAGTTTTGTAATAGTGGTTTTCAAATTTTCAATCAGAAGGTCAGACTATTATATTTTTTTTTATTAAAATTGTGTAAGTTTGTCTTCATTACTTCTAGGTTATCCGAACAAGGAAAGAATATAAATGAATATATAAAAAATTCAACAAAAATTTTAAGAGTGGGAAAAGTCACATGTTTCGAGCTAATTCTTAAAAAAATAGAAACTCATTATCAAAACTCACCAGACGTGAATGAGGAAAACTAGAGGAATACAAAACTGTAAACGTGAAACTATCAATGAAAAAAGTGGAAAATAAATAAAGATGAAAAACAAATGTAGAAGAACCCCATTGGAGGAGGAGACAAATCAAATCAGGATACATCTAAAATGCTATGTAGCGTTGATGAAAAACTTATGCCGTTTACAAGGGAATCGGCTCTTATATGAATGAAACATAGTTCAAGTATACCATAGTGTTATTCCGAAAAATTTCAGATACAATGTTTTATTAAGATTTATTTGTACCTTTATTTGAAGCGTGAAAAATGAAAATAAACCACAAAAACATACATACAATTATTTTGATTCCATAATCAAAAACCTTCAACATTGAACTTCAACCACTGGTCTTGATTTCTGAGAATTTTTTCACATTTTGCAAATTTTTTAAAATTTTGTAAATTCCTTAAAATTTAATTTTTTTATTTTTTTAATTAAATTAAAATTATGTTTAATTAAAAATTTGAAAAAAAGTAAAAATTATAATTAAAATTTAAAATTAAATTTTGTTTTATAAAATTTTATTTTTCTAGTATCCTATTCTATTCAATATTTGCTAATCAATTTCACTTTAATTTCTTCTTTCTGCACACTTGATGCTCTCACACTACCCATACCACAACTTCATTTCGATGCTTTGTTTGACTATTTTGTTCAAACTTGTTCACCATCCCCTTTTAGTTAAATCTCTTTTTCCTTATTTCAACTTTTTTTTCTTCCTTTCTGTCTGTAGTTCGACACAAAGTTAAGTTCCTGATTATAGAACATAAATAATAGTATGTCTGTTTTGAGGGCTTTATTTGTGTTTTTTTTACGTTATTTAGCTTTTCTTTCACGTTGCTCTAACAACTAAACTATCACTCTGATAATCTATACGAGCAAAATATTTTTCATTACAACATCAAATACGTGGTTCCAATCTTGAGCATTACTTCAACCAACTCTACCAACAGGCTTTGAGAAGTAGAAGTTTTAAGAGAAATTTAATCCCCATCTTTGTGGCTGGAGTATTTGAAGGAAAAGTTCCTTTAATCCAATTCTTTGACACCAATTTACGATAAAAGTAAAGGTTTAAAAAAAACATTTTGAATTTTTTTTATCTTATTTATTGAACTTATTTTTAATTATTAGTAATATCAAAGTTATGCTTTACAGACATTGGTTGATCACATTTAACGGAAAATGTTTAAAAAAATAGAAAAAAATAGACATTTTACACAATTTGATTGCTAACCAAAAATATTGTTTGACAAGATATTTGTCTTGATAACAACTTTATCAAACAATGGGAGACGACGTTAAATTGATAAATCTTACACTTCTGATCGTATAAAATGAAAAGGGTTAGGCAAGGTATTAGAAAGTATCAAAAGATTTAACATTTCAAACAAAATTGATTGATGGCAATCAATACAATATATGTGACACACTATAGTTGACTATATGTGACACACTATAGTTGAGAGGGCTAATCAGACAATCTCATGACCGGATGAACAGGGGTTCAATTCCCAGCGTTGATAATGCAATATTTCTTTTATTTCTTCAATACATGAAGAGTTTCCAGTGTCGTGCACTCTACAATCTATTACCCTGAACTATAAGTATCCGAAACTGTCATTCATGCATAAATGGCGCCGCACCCATAGAACTCCATTGTCCGTTTAAGTTTAATTTTTAGGATTTAGAAATTATGCTAGCCGTAAATGGTATCAAGCCCATATAGTTTTGTATTCGTGATTTTTTTTTTCAAATACGTAAAGGTAAAAAATGTTCCTACCCATAAACTTTATGGTTAATTGGAAGGGCAGACTGCTGCTGGCTATTTCACCATAATTCAAGAATGAAACTTTTAACAGTATACTAACCTCTCTCGTGAAATCAATTTCTACGAACTTTAAATACAGTTTTTATTAATATATAATTTAGTTCTTTTATTAAAATTGTCCAGTTGTCTCTTTTTTCATACATTCTCTATATTAAAGTACTTATAAAAATTTAAAATAATTTTTCCTAAAAAAAGGAGTTTTTAAGAAAATATTGTAACTAATATATTGTTAAATTAAATATCTAATATGCTTAGTTTGAAGTTAATTTTAATATATTTTGACCTGTGAAATATATCTAAAAATTCTTCAAAAATTCTTCAGTGCATTGAAAATAAGGTAATCTCTCCCGTACATTTCCGAAAAAGTGAACGTGGAATATTTCTAAAGTGAATGTGTGATGCGAAATTCGAATGAATGTATGGAGTAAGGTTTCAAACTCTTCTACAACTGACAAAATGCTTGAATATAAATCAAAGGATAAAACATCCCCAAACGTGACTTAAATACTTTTTTTATTTGAAAAGAAAATCAATTTTTAAAGCCAAGCATTCCCATCTGACATTAAATTTGTGAGTGGAAGTTTTTTTATCCACTTATCTGCAAATGCATTCTTTTTTTAAGTGAAGCTTTTCATAAAAGCGTGAATTTCATAATCTCAGACTAAATGGAAGTGACTGGAGCTAGAGATGAGACGAGCTCAACTCAAACTCAAAATACATTCTTACTACTTTGGAATTAAATAACTATAAAAAATTATTTTTGGTTTAAATACTGGATATAAAAGAAATTAAAGAAAAATTATTATTAAAGAAATTATTATTAAAGAAAAAAAGCGAAAACTCAAAACTATTAAATAAAAATACTTATGCGTCATGCGTATATGCGTAGTATAAAAGGAAATAAATACATTCATACGTAGCATTTTTGGCATTTTTAACATTATCACTTATAACCTAATTATCATTTGATGGATTTATTGTGTGCTTCAAAGAGCAATTGAAACATTTCCAATAGTTAAGTCAAAATAAAAACTAAAAAGTATAAAATTTCAAAGCTAAAACAATGATCATACGTTTTCTTTCAAATATGATTCGTATTTTTTATTCAAAAACAAAGAAGTGTTATTACTTGTTAAAAAATTCATTCGCTTCAAATGTATACAAATTAAACATGTTTAGCTGTGGAAATGTTTCAAACACTCTAAAAACAGGAGCAGAGTTTCAAGATTTCATTTACAACATTCCTTGTCAGTGTGACCTTGTATACATTGCACGTAATAAACGCGCTTTAAAATTTAGACTTATGGAATAAAACAGATACGTCGGTTATTAAGAATTCGAAAAATCATCAATTACTGAACATTGTTGGAATTTGGACATAAGCTTAATTTCGACAATGCCAAAATTACTTAAAATTGAATCACATCAGCTCATCTTGATATCCTGGAATTTTGTTTTATTCATATGAAGACTGATTCCCTTGCGAACGGCATTTTTTCCTCACCACCTCTCCGTTGCAGTGTGAAAATGCATTTCACCCTGATTTGCCTGATTTTCCCTGATTGCCACTGTGGTTATTCTTGATCTATTTTTCATCCTTTTTTTCTCTCTGCCACTGTTGTTTTTCCAGTTTTGTTTCTCACCTTTATTTTTCAATTTTTCGTTGGTTACTTTACGTTTTATACTTCAAAAAACTTTTTTTTTTCTCATTCACGTCTAGCAAGTCTTGAAAATTTGCCCCTGTATTTTAGCGCTTGGAACATGCAGACTGTTATTTCCAATTTACGTACTTTTGAAGTGAATTAAGTTTTTTAATCAAGTTTTAAAAATCCTAATGCTTCAGTTTCTTGTTATTATTTGTCTAAGGAAGTCTTACATTAGATCCGTATGCGTCTCATATTATTTTCAATCTCATAAACAGCATTTTTTTGAAAAGGATATTTAAAGAACAGTAAATATTTTTGCGTCTTAATAGTCAAAACAAAAGCATGAATTATTGCATTTTTTTTTTGTTCCAAATTCAGTAGTAAAAATTCAATTTTTGCCTATTATTAAACCTTAGTTTACGCTTAATAAATGAATTCCCAGCTCTTTTGTAATGTGAATTTTCAATAGCAACTCTTACGAAACTAAAAATCAATGGATAAAAATACCTACAGTAAAATTGGTTTCCCAAAAGCAAACTTTCTATAAATAAAAGCTAAAAACCCTTCTTTTCGATCTCAGTTCATTATTACTTCCTGCAAAAGTCGCCAAATAAAAGTAAACTACTCAATACTTTTTCGCTTTCTTAAATGAGAAATATTGCAACCTTCAAAAACTTCAGGAAGTATAGTCCATCCTTTAATGCTATTTATTACATTATAACGTATTCTCAGACGGGATCACTTTTTATATAGACGAAACAATAAATAGTTTTTTGAAAGCTTTTAGTTTATTGTGTTATGAAAATTAGGTAGCCAATTTAAGGAAATAAAGTACCTAAGAGGCGGAACTTAATGTGATTAGGTGTAATTTTTTAAGTTAGAAATAAATTTCGAAACTCATTCTTAAGCTTTCAATGCACCTAAATGTTAAGATGATTAGTTTGTCGTTAAATTATCAATAAATTATTTCAATCTCAAATAAAAATTTTAATTTTTTAAAGCAAAACTTATTTTATTACATAAGAACTTTTTATTGCAGTTTATTTTACATTAATATACCTATGCATTTGAACTATATTATATTATAAGCATTCGAAATATTTGCAAAAGTTGTAGGACCAATTAAAAGTCGATTTACCAAAAAAAGTCGTAAACAAACATCGAGTTTGACCTTCGGCTTTTACAACTATTGAATTATCTATTAGATTGAGTTTTTTATTTACTACTCTAAAAGTTTTTTACTGCTATAACGCTATTGTTTACTGTTTTACAAAAACTAACAGTTAGTAACTTTACTTGTGAATGGAATCATATAAAAAGTTTAATTTGAAATGAATGCACATTTTGTTGCATTAAAAATTTAATTTGCAGTTTATTTCTCATCAATCTAGATATGCATTACAAGGATATAATTGTAATCACAAAATCAATACAATTTGCTAGGTCAATAATGATAACTAGGAGGGGAAAAAACACACTGAAACTTTACATTATTAATTCAAATTGGAAAACGCACAAAGCAGCTGAAGCCAAATTTGTATTATGTAAACTAGAAATAAAACACAAATTCTTAATAATTAAAAATACTTAAATATAAAATATGATATAGAAATGTGTGTTTGCTAAGCAGTACTTCATCAAGGAACACACTACCTGCAAACACACAGGAACCTTTCTGTCGTTAGTGGAGTTAACCAAAATTAACAGTGCCCCGAGGCTCCTTAATGAAAAGACAAGAAAAAAACTTATACAACAAATAAATATCATTATAAATTTGAAAAAGAATCACACCTAAAAGGTACAAATTTTAAATCAACAATTGAATGAAATGCCTCCTTAAAGCACAATTTAAACAAATCCAATCAAAGTAACAGTTACCGTTAATAAAAGTGACAATATTAAATATACCGAATCAGTAAGAGAAAAAAAAATTCAAGTGCTGACACCTGTGAAGGAATTCCTGAAAAGTAAAACATGTAATCAATGAGCAGTAAAAATCCAAGTGAGGCCATCTGTTTTGGAAAATAAATACTTAGTGTTCACCGCATAGGCCTATTTATGCGGGCTTCAATATCGGCCAAGCTAATATAAAGTGTTTAAAATATTTTGAATCAAGACATCAAAATTATTGAAATTAAAAAGAAATTTACTTTTCTTCAGACTAATTTTTAAATTCCCAATAGCTCATAAAAAATCTGTTCGGTTGTTACAAATAAATTTAAATCTTAATACTTGACCAAAAACAATATTTTTAAAAATCTTATAATACAAGTTGGAGTAAAAATGTGTTAGGCTAATAACATTAAGTTTAAAATCTTTTCTTTTAGCGTAAACACCAATAAATATTTTATTGTTGTTAATAATCCTACTATCAAGATCCAAAAAATAAGCACGAAAATCTTGTGAATTAGTTTTTATTAAATTTAGTTCATCGGGATAAATATCATTAATTAAATCAAAATCATTACAATCAAGGATGATTAAATCATCAATAAACCTAAAACCATTTAATAAGTTATTTTGTAAAAATTTATGCTCATAATAATGTAGGAAAATATTAGCAAATGCACTTGAATAACAATTACCCATTGAAATACCCTTTATTTGCCTATAAAAACTTATACTATTAAAGAGATAATTTTCGAAAATGTTAACATTACATAAATTAATCCAATCCTCTTTTTTGATGTCTTCATTAATCAAATAATTATCAAAAATTTCTATGCAAATATTTTTTAAGTTATTGTGTGGAATGCTAATAAAAAGATATTTAATATTGTCACTTTTATTAACTGTAACTGTTACTTTGATTGGATTTGTTTCAATTGTGCCTTACGTTTCATTCAATTGTTGATTTAAAATTTGTACCTTTTAGGTGTGATTCATTTTCAAATTTATAATGATATTTATTTGTGGTATAAGTTTTTTTCTTGTCTTTTCATTAAGGGGCCTCGGGGCACTATTAGTTTTGGTTAACTCCACTAACAACGGAAAGGCTCCAGTGTGTTTGCAGGCAGTGTGTCCCCTGATGAAGTACTGTTCTGCAAACACACATTCATATATTATATTTTATTTTTAAGTATTTTTAATTATTAAGAGTTTATGTCTTATTTCTAGTTTAAGGATATAATTGTATAACATTCGAAACAGTTGTGCTCTATTCAGATGTAATCTAGTTTAAGGTTGAGTTCACTTGAAAAGTCTTTCACAAGGATTGAGTTCGGTCTTTCGCTTTTTCAACTGTTTCATTTTCTACTATTTAAATATCTGTTCTTCCTACAGGCTAGAAAAAAGTAAGCAATCAATACAGCAGTACTGACCAAAACTGCAAAATCCTACACAAAACAGAAAAAAAACGTACCAACAGAACTGAAAACGCAAAAATAATTCCTTTTTTTTTAAATTTAATATAGTTTGTCCTTCCCGAGACTTTACATTATTAGATTAAGCAAAACACGTTTTTTAGTAGTTTATCCCATCAAACTCAAGATTGAATGCATCCAGAATCATTTGGCATGATGCTGATACTCAAGGCCAAATCATGACAGCCAAAATTTACCACAATCATCGAATTTTCTTCGATACTTATCCCTTTGAAAGGACAGTAAAAAACCTATCTTTTACATTATCTATATTAAAGCTTCCCAGCATTGAGACAATGTTAATAGGTATATTTGATACCCTAAATGTCATTTACTTTCATTATATCTTACAGTGGATAATCGTGAAACACGGTTGCCAGCAGATCACAGACATCAAGCATCAATGGCTGCTGTCAGTGATCTGGTAGGAGACCTCTTCTGGAGATAAGGGATGACATGTCTTCAACTCATACTCAGGAATGCTTCCTAGACCGTCGCCAAAAGCCCATTGTGCAGAGTACGGCGTAAATAAGCTATCATTACTATTGTAACATTCTTATTTACGCCTCTAAATTTTTTTTGCTATAATTTTGTTATTTATTGCTCTGAAAAACCAGCAGATAAAAAACGTCATTGTAACTGTTCGGTTTATAGAACAATAAATGCGGTTTAACCTAAATTCGTTGCTGTTTTAAAGAGAATTCACCAAGAAGGAGTTTGACCTCGTGTCTTTTCGATTGCCTTACTGTTGTATTGTCAGTAGATATAATAATACTTAACACTTAGTCCTGAACGGGTGACGTAATACTGAAAGATAGTGTAATTAGACATGCTTGTAATAATCGGATTATTCTAATAAATAAAATTAAGTCTAGCAAGCAAAAGTATTAAAAAATCTTATTACTTTTAATAGTAATTTTTTTTTTTAATTTGAAGTAAAAATTTTGAGAATCTCCAACATTTTTTATCTAGGAAAAGTTCTTTTTTTTTATTTATTTATTTATTTATTTATTTATTTTGAGAAGCTGGATAGATGGACGGGAAAAATCTGAAATGCACCATAAGATTAATGCATCTATAACGAGCATCAATTTTACATCATCATAAAAACCAAAATTGCTCATATAAAAGATTTTTCAAAGAAATACTTTGATTCAACCCAGATTGAATTCCGTCGTAAAGTAAGTTAGTGTAGAGGCTGTTGGTTGCGTCAGCTCAGATTGCATGAAAAACTGAGGTAGAAGGATCGAGGATGGGAACGAAGATCGAAGGTAGGAGGACGAACCGAAATAGTTCCTGCGCGGAGGAATACCGGCGGAGGAGCATCAACCGGCGGCCAAGGCAGGGAGTGAAAAGGCTGAAGTCCAGTATTTAAGCAGATGACAGTTTGCCTTCGAGAGAGGTTGTTGTGCAGCGTCCGAGACTTCGTCCCGATATCCCAATTCTTCCCGGTGACGCCCACCTGCAGTATGCGACATTTACAATCAAAAGTTTAAGTTTTTAATTGTTCTTTTAATAACAACTTTTAATGTTTTTAAAGAATAACTTGTTAATTGGAGTTTGTGAAGTTTCGTAGATGGTTTGTTATCTTTCAATATTAAAGAGGATGTTTCTTTGCCATATTGTTTCATTTTTGAAAGTCTTACATTCCCATCACCGAAGCATATACA
>NC_092205.1:56167849-56172429 GCF_043381705.1 Parasteatoda tepidariorum
GAATACCGGCGGAGGAGCATCAACCGGCGGCCAAGGCAGGGAGTGAAAAGGCTGAAGTCCAGTATTTAAGCAGATGACAGTTTGCCTTCGAGAGAGGTTGTTGTGCAGCGTCCGAGACTTCGTCCCGATATCCCATTTCTTCCCGGTGACGCCCACCTGCAGTATGCGACATTTACAATCAAAAGTTTAAGTTTTTAATTGTTCTTTTAATAACAACTTTTAATGTTTTTAAAGAATAACTTGTTAATTGGAGTTTGTGAAGTTTCGTAGATGGTTTGTTATCTTTCAATATTAAAGAGGATGTTTCTTTGCCATATTATTTCATTTTTGAAAGTCTTACATTCCCATCACCGAAGCCTATACAGTTAGGTAGCACAATTTTCAAGACCTTAAGAAGAAAAATTAAAACAGCAAAAGCTGAAAAAAATAACAATATTTGCAATAAAAATTTTTTAACATGTGCTGCTTTGAAATTCTCTTCAATTAGTATATGATTTGATCATGTATATTATTATTGAAGTTTTCGTATAAACAGAAATCAGAAAATAGCTTTTTCTTATATATAAGAGCATAGACTTCTTAAAATAGCATAGTGTTTTCTTTTTACTAATTCAAAATCTTTCTCCCCTCATTATTTCACAGTTCCTGTTTTTACCTTCTATTTTTATTTCAATATTTAAATCATAAGAAGCTTATCGTAGGGTAGTCTAAATTAATTATTGTTTATAAATAAATTTCAGAACTGAACTATAAGTAACCCAATTATACACTTTTTAAATATGAAAAAATCTCTTAAAAATATTTTAAATTCAGTAGTTCTTCAGATGCTATTGCAAAAACAATACAACACAGAAACTCAAAACCCCCGTTAAAAAATGTTTTATTAGTCGTTCTTAGAAGTTAGCTTTCAGAATATCCTGATCGAAGACGTGTATTCTGAGCTTAGAGTAATTAAAAGGGGCCGAAATGCGTTTCTGCTTTTAAAAGGCATTAAAATAAGGAGGATTTTGACATTAAGTGGCTGTCAGAAAACTTAAAATGTCTCTTTCCGCCTTGCTTAATTTATAACTGACAAGCCATTAAAGTCATCTTGCCAACACATGCATGGGATGGGTTCTCTTCCCTCAAGCTACATAAGCTGTTGAATTTTGAGCAAAGCAGTAATTGAGCCATGAATGGCAACGACGAGTTGCAAAATGAAATAAGGGTCTGGTTTTTGAGAGATAGAGAAAATGAAATGATGAAAGAAAAATGTTAATGGATTCAATTCAAACTATACAACTTTAAACAACAAAAAAATCTGAAAAAGAGTTATTGATAACCGCAGCGTTTTAACTGAAGCGTTTGTACAACGATGCCTTAGTTAAAGTAATCATTCATGATTTTACTGAATCTATTTTTTTACCCTCGACTTAAAGATTGAAGGGTTAACTTAAGCATTTACGCAATATATAGATCAAAATAATCAAATTCTTCTAAGCCACAAACCGCTTCTGACATTATACTCCAACTTATAATGTCTATCTACCCTTAACCATAACCCTCTTTAATGGGAATACAGAGCTATGAGCTTTCGCAAAGAGCTCGTTGCACTATTCTGCAATCTAAACAAAGCTCAATATCTTGTTTTTATTGCCTGTTCATTTTGGCGATAATAAGTCCAAATTTCCAAATTTACACTCTTGCTGCAAAAAAAAGGAAATTCTCATAGCTCTGTAACATAATGGATGTGATTTTTTTCATATTGTCTTTTCTGTTATGTCAAAAATTATTGCGTGGTACCTTTTTCATCAGTTCTCGTACAAATTCAAGCCACTTATCTTCTAAGTTATTTTTAATTAACCCAAATGTAAAAATGCCAAAGAACTACTATTTGAGGCATTTTGCATTTTCTGATGATGGTGAAACTGAATATGTCATACTCCAACAGTTACCGCCAATAGGACGTTTAGAGAACAATACTGAAACTGTTTAAAGGAAATACAGGGACAACGTTGAAGCTTATATATTAGACTGCCAAAGATTTTTTTCAGAGGAAAAAAAACAGCCAAGAGTAACAATGATTTGGCTGCATTTTGAAGTCTTACTTGACTGTGCTATGGACAAACTGCTTGCAATTTTTCGATTTAAGGCAGCTGAGTTATTCTGAAATTCTATGAAACTTCTACTTGACGATACGCATACAATAAACGTTAAATGGCTAACTTTTTTTGCTTGATCTTTTAATAATTCTTTTTTGACATTCAAACAGATATACTGTCATCGTTTTGTTAATTTGAATTTATTTTGTATACCTTGTTTTGTACTATATAATCCATTACACTAATGAAGGAAATAATAATATATGTTTGTAATTCTACATCTTACTAAGTATTAGAACCCAAATAATACCTGTAATAGTACATACAAACAAATCCCTAACTCCGAATCGTTTAATGAATAAAGCTCTGAAGGATTAAACCACTGCATTGTATTCTTTAATGTCTTCTACGCTGTTCCATATGATATCGTTAAATTCTCAATGGCATTTTAAATGCAACCATCTGAATCGCGCTGTTTAAAACTCTTGATAAAGGCGCTAGCATGGTGATTAATTCATAGCTTTAAGCGATGCAGATGTAAATTCAAGCTTTAATTTTAAACTCAAAATATAAACCCAACTGCATTAGTTTAAGCATCCATCTTTGACCACAATGTTTGAGTTGCTCTTTTTCGTGATCAACCCTTATACAACTGCTAACTCATTAACACGTTAAATAAATGTTTCCCGACAATTTTTGTGATATGTCTCACCTAAATACTTTGTTTACAATTTCTATGACACTCTCCAACATGTACAATATTTTTGATATGAAAAAATTGAATGTTCATTATAGAAATTTGAATAATAGGTTGCCGACCGGCCTGTGTAGGGGGCAGGGAACTGTCGTTGCATCAGAAAGGTCCTGGGTTCGAATTCCGGACAAGACATGGATGTTTCTTTCTCTCTCTGTGTGTTCTATGTCCTTTCTCCTTTGTGTGTGAATGCGACCCGCCCTATAAACGTGTTGTGGTTGTGTGAATGGCGTGGCAGAAGTCAAATCCCTGCCCATAGATGGCGCCACTAAAAACAGGAACAATCGCACCCCCACTGCCTAAACAGGCATACGACAAAAACAAATATTAATAATAGGTTTTAGAAAGAACTCACTGGAAAATTATTGAACAAACACAGTCAGTTAATTGTCGAGAAAATAAGTTCATTTTCAACAATAAAGAATTAAAATGTAATGACAAAATAAATTTAATGAAAGATTATTTTTTAATAATATTTCATTAATTAATTTTCAATATAGTTGGATCTCTGAACTTGATAATTCATACAATATGATTTTACTCCAAGTTATCGAGATTCAAGTCAGGATAACTTTTGTCACATATCTCACCGTTTAGTTACATTTTTTAAAAATAGATTTAGCCTATTCTTTTAAATCATTCATGGCATTAAATCCACTTCCAACTAAATAGGAACCATGGCTCTCTGGAAAATTTGAGATTGAATATGACCTTTCACAAAATTAACAACAATGAGTATACTCTAAACAATTCCGGATCAAATGACAGTAAAAAGAACTTTGGGTGCATCATCCGTAAAATCCATCATTGCTAAGGACTCCATGTTTTTTGGCCTAAATAATTTATAATTATTTAACGGCCTTTTCAAAAAATATATCTCCAATTTTTTTAATTTGGTATCAGATTCAAATAAATAGCGTCGTCCAAAAAATATTTTTAAAAAATCACAAATCGTCCTTACTCACGTCAGGGATATACATGCTCCGAAATCTGAGTGTTTTGGATTAAATAATATCTTTTTTTTTAATTTCGCAAAACATTTCTGGATACATATTGACAATTTTCAATAATAAGGTAAAATATAAATGCCTAGGACTAATTACTTTTTCACGAAATAAGATTTTTCTTAATTTTTTAATCAAATTTATAGATTCACATGGATATTTTCAGAAAATATGTCTTTCATGTTTTAATAGGAAATGAGTATTAAATAAATTTCTGGTTTAAAAATTTATGAAAACAAGGAATCTTCGCATCTTGCTCGCTCTACAATTCACTGGGGAACAAATTTTTTGTTGCTTTTATACAAATACTTGATCTTGCCTAATTCAAATGTTTGGATTTCAATCTAAAATTAGTTCTGCTCCGACCGCTAATTTTTATAAGTGGCATTTTAGTCTATCTATTTTTTGTCGAAATCGGCAAGTTTACAAACTTTATATATAACAGGGAATTGCGTAAATGTTGTGACAAAGTTCGAGGGGAGTTAAGACACATTATCAGGATTAAAATTTTACGGGAACCTCTGTCCGGAAATGTCATAGTACGTAACTAGGGGCGTTTCCCTATTATATCCTGGTCAGAAGCACACGAATTAACAGTTCATAACAGTGAAGTGCACCTAGCGGCTTGTGGAGACATCCAGGCTTGGGTTCCTATGGAATATTAATCTTGATGATGAATCTTAATTCACCTGGAAGTTGGTCGCAAGATTTACGCAACCACAAAATTATATATATATAATT
>NC_092205.1:56172768-56191428 GCF_043381705.1 Parasteatoda tepidariorum
TAATTTCACTTTTTATATATATATATATATACAAAAAGGATAGTGGAATTTTATAATTTGTTCTTCCTTTCTTATAATTGATCCGACAGATTTTGAAAACGTTTAAACATTAATATGCAACGCAACGCGTATATAATATTTTTACTATAACTATATATATTTAGAGTGGTGATCACAGAATAGTTTTTAGGAGCAGAATTTAAACATTTTAAAAATGCTTGCACTTTCTGTGATACTCATTCGCGGACCGTTAGCAAAAACTTGTTATTAAAAGCGAATGCATTGTAAAGTTATATTGAATCTACTTTGCAGAAATAGAATCAGGGAAAGCGAAACTACAAATACTTAAAATATGCATTCACATAAAATAATATAACTCACTTTATATAACCTTTTTAATGCAATTGAAATTCCGAATATCCACCCATAAGAATTATTTTACAAAACAATAAACATTTGCAACGACAATCGTTTTAGGAAACCAATTTTACTAGCTCTTAATTAAGCTACGTCGTAGAAAAAGGTATCCTAAAAAGAACAAATCCATGGATTACAAACCGAAATATTAAGGTCTCTTTTACAACCGTTAATTAGAATCTTTAATCAATTTTGTTACAAAAAAGTCAAAAGATAGCCTTGATTAAAGTTAAAGAAATTTATCATGATTATTTTTTCGTCTAAAATTTCATAACAAAACTATTTTTAATAATATAATTTGCTCTTCAATCTTTGCTTAAGCAAATTTTTGCTCATTATAAAATGTCACTTAAAAATGTTTTTTCAAACTAAAAATAAAAGAGTTTTTTATTTCCCTTTTAATGAATTTTTAAAATGCAATTTTCAGTACACGCTTGTACAGATATCTCCACAAATAAAGTTAACAATTTTCTATTATTTTTGTTGCTTTTTATCGTGCAATAAACAAATGTGTTAATTTAATTCTAGTTATATAGAAAACAGTTCTATAATTATGTCACAATTTGTTTTGTCTCTTTCTCTACTTCTAAGCTGGCAAATGTGTTTGGTTGGTTGTGATAAAACGGCCAGTATTAAACAAATAGGTGTAAATTAGAAGTCTGTAAATTAAAAAATAACTAAAAAAGATTTTTTTAAACTCATGATATATTTCCAGGACTAACATTAAAAAATAATCGAGTATTCCTTTTTGATAAACACGTAAAAAATTATTTTACTCCTAAAAATTCTCAATTCTTTTTTTAACCTGCAATCAATTAGGGATAAGTTAGATTAAAACTAGTTATTATATTATAATTTAACTGATTATATTCTGTTCCAACCAGTTGCATAACACTGTTTTTTCGTTTAACAAATAACTATCTGAATTAAGTACTAAAAGACATGAGATTTTTTTCTTTTTAAAATTGGGAAATCTTTAAATATCTTAACGAAATACAATCGAATCATATGAATGGACCATCAGAGAAAAACAGTTAAGTTAATATTAATCAATATTTTTAGTTTCAGAAATATTTTTTTTTATTTTGGTAGATAATTTAATTGGGAAAATTTTTTTGTTACGGCAGATTCTTAATATATTTATTTTGAGAGTTACTCATTTCACAGTCTGATAGAAAATTTCCAAAGAAAGAGAATATGTACATAATTTAACTTAACTATATTTTCAAAAAAACAAGCATTATGAGAAAGATGAAAAAAAAAGAAACATGAAGAGGCTGTTTGACTTTAAGAACTCTTATTTTCGCTACTTGTTTCTTCTTTAGAGATAATTGGGTTACATTAGGTAAAAATAAATATAAATAAGAAATTATTGCAAGAAGGAATGAAACATTCCGTTCTTAACAAGCACTCATTACTAAAGGAACAAAAAAAATTATTCTTTCCTACTCCAAAAAAAGGAAACACACAACTCTGAAAGAATTATAAAGTCTGACGTCAAATTATTTTAAACATGATTTTGTAAAAATGCATAATTTACTTCTTTTTTTTAAAAAAAATCATGCTATTACAATAAGTATATCCAGGATGAATCTGAAGCTTTAAAATTAATAGCCTTCGTATACTTTAGCCAAGAGGGCTGATCTGTCTATATCATGACCGGCTGAACACGAGGTTGAATCCCTGCATTGATACCACAATATTCCGTATTAATTAAGTCAAACTGCATTCATTAAACTTAGGGCTACTTATTTCCTATACTTGTTTACTCATTATTCAATTCAATTATTGCATGATGCTATAAAAAGTTAAATAAATGTATATTGCATCAAAAAATATATAATATCATGTATAATTTAGCTCTTTATATCGATGCCTATAACATAGCATAATAGTTTTTCTTTTTTTTTTCTTTTCTTTTTTTTGGTTTTTTAGAATTAAAAAGCTTAATGAATTAAGGTATGAAGTGAAAATTAAAAAAGCACGAAATGTGCAAACTTAAATCCATATTATTATCATTACTTTGCAATATATTTTTTTCTTACAGCTCTTTAAATAAAACGATTTTTGCTGTGAATGTGTGTATTGTAAACAGCTTCCTGCAGTTTTTTATTTCTCAAAAGCCTATGCTTCCAAATTCAATGAAATGTTCCTTAGAACTTTCTCTTACTGCGCTTTTACATAAAGTGATATTTTGGTAGATATTTGTGAAACTATTTCCCACTCTGATAAGAGCAGTGATCTCAAAGTCTGATTTTAAGTAATTGGATACCTGCAAGTGACTTCATTGTAGATTAATCGTGGAAATTGCCAATTCAGAAGCCAATCAGGTTCCACGTGACACCTCTTACATGTATCTAATTAAATCTTACTAAAGTTGCTTGGTTAGACATACTCCTTCCACTTCTTCTCGAATTACAAGTACCCAATTTAAAATAAATTTTATTTCAAAACAAGCAAATAGACTCAATTAAAATTTATTATTTCAGTGCAATATTTTTAATGATGATAAAATATAATTAATAGAAATAAAATAATATTAATTACTGCATTTTGTCTTCGATGGAAAGTCACGCATTTTCCATCGTATGAGGGATGTATCGTCCTGTTGTCTTCACTTCAAACAAATTCAATTAAAGGGAATGAGTGCATTTTCTAAATTCATATCTAAACATCTAATTAGGATGTGGAAGCTTCCTTCTAATGAATTCCTAGAACTAAATCATCCATAAGTTCCTTGGAAGATATGCATGATGAATGGGCAATGGTCCCCACTTAAATTCCATTATTTCTCCAGTTTTCGCTGAAAATCTAAATGAAAGGGGTAATTTATATATTTTATTCACATAATTTTAAAGACACCTTTGATTGAAATGGAGTCTGCACCAAATAATTTCCTAAATAACATATTGATAAAAAGTGAATTTCATAATTTATGTAAAAATGTCTCGAAGGCATTCATTTCTGTACAGTAATTTAGGCATTTAAAAGCATAAATATGTTTGTTTCAATAAATTATATACTGAAACTAATTAAAATCTTTTTAGTTCAATATAACTCAATTATATGGTGATTTAGATCATGCATGTGATTACAAGTGTTGATACCATAGGATCCTGATGTCATGAGTATGGAGATCAAAGTAATGTAAATAATACCGAGATTTGGGTCACTGATATTTTAGTGTTGATATCAGTGAGTACTACTGTCTTGCAACAGCAGTCCGGGTATCATATGGACATGCGTATACGGATTTAATACTTGACATACAATACTCCGTTTTGTTGGCATCATGGTGACCATTTTTTTTTCAGAAATCGTTGTCAGTTACCAAAGTAACCATAAAATAGCAGTCATGTCTGCAAAAATATTTTTTTAATATTAACTATTCAACAAAAAATAACTAGGGATTTTTTAAATATATATATATTTATTTATCATAGTGAATAACGTTTGATGACATTCTTTAAGTAATAAGTATTTTATTTCACTTTATATGATTCATATTAAAAATTTACCATAATCATATGATTCATATAAAAAATTTACCAATATGTTGGATACAATTATAAAGCATTGTTTAATCACTGATTTAAAAAATGAGTTTTCTGACAAAAATTAAAACGAATATTTCAATGGTTAAGGTTAATATTTCTTTTTTGGGAAACAAGTCATTTTTCAATGCTTTAAAAAAATAACTGCTGAACTTTAACTAAAAAGTTGAATGACTTTTTTTATTTTAGGCATAAAAATACCTGGAAAAAATATAATAAATATTTTATTTGCCCTTAGATAGTGAATAAAATAGAATATGTCTTGAAATTTCAAATGCATATTTCCTTTATATATCATAGAATTAACAAAAACATATTTACAGATAAAAAAAATATTTAAAAATTGATGGCAGGGAAAGACAAATGTCCTAAAAATAAAGGATCTTAATCTGCTCCGAAAATATTTTCAGTTTATATGAATAATTTTAAGCATAAGCCCAGCAATTTTTTCAATTAACATGTCGCTTTTTATTATAGTTGTGATGCTTTTTCTTTTTTATGCCAAATATGAAATTGGATTCCTTGGCTACTTTTAAAAATTCCGAAAAAAAAGTCAAACTGCTTAATCAAAAGTCAAATTGAATCGAAACGAATTGAAACTGGGTATGAAACGACTTATGTGTCCATTTCATTCATTTAAAAGTGAAGTACGCAATAAACTTTTCTTGTGTCAGAGAAAATTTCTTGTGACAAAGAAAATAGAAAAGAGATAATAGTATATTTGATATTCTTGAAGGAAACTACCCTACTCTACTTTTGCATACGAAATTTTAAAACAATCAGAGAATAATGTGAACATTTTAAAACCATTCGCAAAATATTTAATTTCCATAGTTTTTAAACGTAAGATTAAGCTCTTCAATGTTCATTCTAAAATTACGGGTAAATAACCAGCAGCAGTTGGTCCATCCTATTACCCATAAAGTTTAGGATCTTCATGGGTACTTCTCCTTTACGGGTTAGAAACAGTTTACAACTGATATGGTTAAAAATCGTGATTACAAAACTATACCGTTTTGTTGCCATTTACAACTATCATCGTTTCAGAACCGAAAAATGGAATTTAACTGAACTTGAAGTGAAGTTATGCTAAAAAATGGACATTGTAGATGAGTTGTGTTTCGCCAAGTAAGCTGTGGAATATAGCTTAATTAATATGTCTAGTGGTACTATTTATCGTGAGAGATGAGCATTACTAGACTATTTCTGTCGAACAACTCTGTATTGCGGCCCCCTATGCTTGAGTGCAAGTTTCATATTCCAATAATCCAGGCTCACACATTGATAAGCGGAAGACACTAGAACCTTCCTATGTTTTGAAGAAATGGAATGAAGAGAATAGTGTGCAAAAGCAAGCTGTTCTTTATTAACGTTTTTAACGTTAAAGAACGTTTTCATCATTAGTTATTTAGGATAATTTAAACTCATAAAAGTAATATTGATAGAATATCAAATATTGAAGTAAACTTTAGTAAGTAAGTAAGTGAGTTAAGTCAGTAAGCGTAATGTAATCTCGTAATGTAAATGTAACGTAGTGTAAAGTAACGTAATGTAATTTCGTGAAATGAAGTTCGGCTTATCAAA
Organism: Parasteatoda tepidariorum; assembly: GCF_043381705.1. Taxonomy (NCBI): domain Eukaryota; kingdom Metazoa; phylum Arthropoda; class Arachnida; order Araneae; family Theridiidae; genus Parasteatoda; species Parasteatoda tepidariorum. Next base: position 56,178,324 of record NC_092205.1, read on the forward strand.
TAGAATAGAAATAGAAATAAAAAAATTACTTACTATTTTTCTTATTAAACTTTCTTCTTCTTTACAAGAAAACGTTGGCAACTAATGGTCGTTTCGAGAGGATTGATCTGTTAACTAACATTCATTTCAATAGTTTCAAAAGTTTTAATTAAACTCGTGTTACTAGTGTAATATCAATTTTGTGCATTCTAGGGGTTACATAGTAACCTAAATATTAAAATAATATAAAAAATAAAAGACTGAATGCGAATAATCCTTTTTTTTTAAAGATCACACTGCTTAAAATTTTCAGAAAAAATTGTTCAGTGAAAATTTTTTTAATTGTAATTTTAACATATTCAACCAAAACAGTAAAATAACCATAAAAAAAGGTATTCAAACTTTAAACTGTGGGAAAAATCGCTTATTGACTTTTTTACCTTAATATGGTTAAGCGACCAAAATGTTATCCCTATCAACAAACAATCTGGGTACACACTATAGCCGAGAGGGCTAATCTGTTAGTACCATAAACGGCTAAACAGAGGTTCGAATGTCAGCGTTGACACTACTCTGTTTCTTCAATTTCTTCAATTCTTTCAACTCATAAAGGTATTCCAATTTCTGCCCTTCTAAATTGGTGATCTTGGAATATTGGATAACAAAACTCATATTCAATCATAGATAGCAGCATCACAGTGCTGCTCAACATAAAAAAATCTAGTATTTCCCATCTTTCTCGATAGATGTCACCACCAGATAAGCCAATTAAACCACATTCTGCTGTTCATTTAGCAAAACTCAACTAAACCACAACCTAACTTCAATGTCGCCTAACATAGATCATCAGTTAACCAGTGACCAATTAACTTTCAATTTTCGGTTTTGAAACCATGTTTGGTATAAATGATTTCGAAACCCTTTAGTTTTGTAAACAAGGTTTTTTAACTATACCTGCTGTAAATGGTTTAAAAGCGATAAAAGTAAAAGAAATGTCCTTAACCGTAAACTTTGCGGTTGAATGGATGGATAAACTGTTATCGGTTATTTTACCATAGTTTTAGAATAAACAATTTAACAGTTTACTGTAAACATTTCGATGGATATTATTTTTTATATGGAATAAAAGCATTATTTTTATTTGTTTATGTTAATTCATCACTTTTATACCAAAATGACTTATTTATACTGCAAGACTAGTGATGCATATCAACATCCAATTATAAATTTTCAGGCACATTCAATTTTGAGCTGTTATGAATAAGAAGAACACTTAAAGTTGAATTTCTGCAGTAATTGAAAATTTCTTAAGATATTGCCTTTGGCATCTCACATCTTGAAATAACCCTCACTATTAAATCGAAAAAGTAGTCAATCTAAAACTTCAAAGTACATAAATTCTCAAAAAGATCTCAAGGAAACGTGGTCAAATATTTCGAAATTACTCTGTCTTTCTCTTAATAAGTGAGGCTAATTTACACCGGTTTGAACCTCATCCATGCTAATTACCCAAAACAAATAGAAGCTAAAGAATTTCTGACAAATTTCTTCCTTTTAAAGGACTCTTTGAAAACTTTACGAGAATAGTACATTCCTATATTCTTCACATTCCAATATTATACTACTTGGCATTTAAAAAGTTTTCAGATAATCCTTATTTCGAAGATTTGTTTCGGAAGGTAATGGAAAGGAATTTTGATGGAGAAAAGTTTTTATTTTTTTAATTCCACCAAAAAGACTTTATTACATTTTAAACTTTAGGATTTTAGAGAATATGGTGAGTACTAAATCTTACTTTTTTGTAATTTTTCAAAGTATATGCTTGTGTGTATTCTAAACGCATCTTTGTGTTGTTTTTCGAATAAGAAAGCATTTTTTAAAATTCATTTTTTGCTTAGTTCATTCTGTAAAACAAGAAGAAAATAAATCATCTTAGTCAAAAATGTGGCCTATTGATAAGGATTCAATGCTTATTAAAAAAAAAAAAATTCTGCTATTTAAACCAGTGGCACGCGTGCGCACCTTAACTTCTTGAAACTGTCGTTTGCAAGAAGTAGAAGTCACGTGGGTACAGATCTCGGATTTGCTTGTATGGTTCAATGCCTTAGTTTTCGTTTTGTTGTCTACTTGTACACAATGAAAAAAAAGTCATTAAAATGCATGAAAAATGACATGAAATTATTTATCAGGAGTCGTATGTAAAATTACAGAGAACGAACAGAAGGTAAAATGTTTCTAAAAAAATGCTAAGAATTAAAAAAGAGGAAAATTTTTGTAAAACTACAGTGAATTTAAAGCTGAAAATTTCTGCAAAAATACAAAAAAATTATAGTAGGTCCCATAATTTTACAGATACTTAATCTCTGTAAGTTAACAGAAGTAAAATACGTCCCTTAGGAAAATTTGCCATAGAGAAGCCTATGGTAATTTATGGCAACCTATGGCTACCATAGAAATTCGTATGGTAAGATACCATACGCCTATGGTTACCAGAGAGATTTGTATGGCAAAACCCAATAAGCCTATGGCTGCCATAGAAATTTGTATGGCAAGATATCATAGGCCAATGGTAACCATAGAGACATGTATGGCATTTGTATGGCACGTCACCATTGGCCTAAGGTAACCATAGAAATTTGTATGGCAATATACCATAGGCCAATGGTAACCATAAAGATTTACGTGGCCTGATCTAGATCCCCACCAGCGAAACAACAACTCCTATGGAGTCCTCAAAAACACCTTCTAAAAGAAATAAATATCCATTCTTTCACCCCGAAGTTAATTAAATTTAACATGTAATCCCACAAGGCATTCCTGGTGAGTCTTTTCCGGCCTCCGGGTGGCCAATTTCCCCATTTTTGAGTGTTTGAAATCCGATGTTCCATTGATTTAGGCTCAGAGTATCAGACCGCCATATTAACGTGTCATCTACTACAAATGGAATCTTTCGCTAACTTTGGCTACTTATTTTAATATTTTTTCGATCTCATTCTTGGTCAAAAACATTTTATTGCAAACGCTTATGCGATTATCTATCTGAATTTATTAAGTTTTTAATTTCCGGCGGTCTGGTACTTATATTATTCGTATCTTTTCAAAATATGTACTAGTCCCCTTAGCAATTTGTAAACAATCTTCATGATGAAAAACGCAGTTAAGTGCTTATCATCACGCCAGATCCATCATTTCTTTAATAATTAATATTTTTAATTCTTTTAACTTGTTCGGTGACGATTTCATTTTATTGCTGTCATATATCAATATCAAAGTCAGTGTTTACATTCTCATTAGTTTTTGATTTTAATCCCACTTATATTCTTGCAATGCTTTTTTACATTATCTTACATATGTTAGGGCTATATATTTTTATTTTGTGTTTAATTTTTGCTTGCCATTAAATTGTTTTTTATCATGTCTCTGTGTTTTACTATCTTACAACTAATATTTCTTAAGTATCCACATATATTTGTACAATGTTCTGTTATATATTTATACATAGCTTAGGGTCATCACTTAACTAGATTTGCTGGATTACTGATTGACAATTGTTTTGCTTCAATATCATCAACGGGACAGCCCCCGCCAAATCATCTGCTGCTGTTACCAAAAATGCTTTTAGCAATTTAATCTTTTCTTAAGTTTACAACTTTTTCGTCATACCGATTCCTATACCCAATTGATTTCTATTTACTATCCCTGACCAAGTGTCAATAGCAATTATTAATTTTACCAATTTTAATCATGCCTTAAACATGCTTTGTATTTACCAATGTTTCTATATTCCGTGCTCTTTTCCAACTGTGCTTAACACATCTCAACATAAAATTTCTGAGTTTTATATCCCTCACTAGTAGGGATCAACTAATTTAGCCTGTTTTCAATTCTTAGCTTTTCTAATTTATCTAATACCATCTTTTTTACAGATAAAATTTTGTTCACATGCCACCACTGGCAGCACCGTTACATATTCGGCTTTTGTCCCGTTTGGTCTATTTTAAACTAATTTCACTTCTACCACCGGCCTCACTCTTTACCTTTTGAGTTTTTATAGTATTTTATTGTTTTAGTAGTCTGTTTAATTTTTAGCTTAGTATCACATATCAAAATTTAAAAAATTTTCATACTCGCTCCGACCATCGGACTATTATTTTACTTCTCTTTCTTTTAGGTTCCTCTAATATCTAACACTTTAACTAATTATGATACCAATTAATCAAATTAACGTTTTTTAGACTCGCACCGACCTCCGGACCCGCTTTCTATTATCTTGCTTTTTACAGCTTTAACAAATATTGGTTGCCTGTACTCAATATATTTTGTTCCTTATTAGCAGAACCAATATTTTCCTCACTCGCTCCGACCACCGGACCCCTTTTCTAACGGTTAGTACTAACCGTTCAAAATTTATTTGAATAAGAATAGCATTCATAAAGGATTCTGAAAGTAAAACAGGGGAAGTTTATAAAGAAATTTAAAGAAAAGCTTTCTGGATATATATTTTTTCTACAGTTATTAAGTTTTGCATTTTTAATATCCATTGCGAAAGATTTTTTATGTATGGTAATTTTTTATGCTTTTTTTTTATGTATGGTAAAATATCAACGACAAATGTTGCCGTAGCTGTATGGCGAAGGTGTACCATAGCCTATGGAAAAATATTTCTTCCTAAGCTGTAGCACATCTTAGTTTTATGGCAAAAATTTGCCATATAAAAATGCCATAGGATATTCCTATGGGGTTTTGCTATGGCAAAAATTTTGCCATACACTTTTGCCATACATGTATGGCAAAATTATGCCATACGTGTATGGCAAAATTTTACCAAAGGCAAAACCCCATAGGAATATCCTATGGCATTTTTTATGGCAAACCTATGGTAAATTTTCCTAAGAGGTCATACGCTGCAAATTTAAAAACGACGTGTGCAAATTTTTTTCAAATAACGAACTTTTTGTAAAACTACAATTTTATGAAATTACAAGAGTAATTCCTGGTTATGAAAGTAAATGTCATTAAAAACAAGTTTTAAGTTCAGAAATGGCAAAAATTTTTTAAAAACCTATACACGTTTTGATGTCATAATAGTACAGTGAGCAAGAAAAAAGACATCACTCTGAATAACTTTTATTCTAATGATCAAAGTTTCACGTTCTAAGTGTCAGTCTAAATGGTTCCTGGGGGTGACCTTAAGTATAATATGCTAATTATGTAGTGCTAACCTATTAATTAAGTTATGAAATTGGACACAAAAACTTACGTTCGCTAAATAAACATATATTTTTTTACATATTTGGATTCTTAGTCTTTAAAATATAGGAAGCAGCTGCAGTCTGGGAAATATGGTCCCCATAGTTTGATCAGGAGAGCGATCCAAAGTTCGGATCCCTTAATGTTAATTTCACTTTTTGCGTTTTAAGTCATATTTTTAAGACTAATTAAGCAATTCAAAATAAATTGCCCCCACTCTTAAAACCTGTTTACTCAAAGATAATTTATTATTTAGATTTGTATTATTAATTTTTATTATTTAACTAAATTGTGGATGAAAACATTTTGAATTATGATGTATAAATTTTTTATACCATATTAATCTGCTTATTTTTCGATTGCAAAATTTAAAGTTTCAATAGTTTTTATTAAGTAGAAGATGAGAAAATTTAAAATTAATTATTTAAAAAAATATAATTTGGTGACAATGAAGAAATATTTAAATTAATATTAATTAAGATTAGTATTTAAAAGTAGATAACTCATGAGAAACTTAACTTACACGAGCGTAGCGTAAAATTTCATTCGTATTTCTTTCGCTTATTATCGATTGCCTCATCCTTCTTTTTAAATTATAAAACACGATGTTCCTTTTTTAGTTGTTTAAAAATTTATTCGTAATTTAATAAAGAGATTTGAATAAAACATTTTATTGAATAAAAAACATTTTTTTGAATAAAAAACATTTTATTGAATAAAAAACATTTTATTGAATAAAAAACATTTTATTGAATATGAAACATTTTATTCAACTAATGTTGAGTTTTATAATTCATGTTTCTGATATAATAGAACACATACGCTTTTTTTAATTTTATTTTTTTAGTTTGTTCTTTTGATAATTGATAAAATTTCAAAAGCATACAAACGTATAGATTTGGACTAATATATTTATCCATTTCTTCAATATATATCTTATAATTATTAATACTAATATGTAGTCAGCATTTTTAATCATCTTAAAATTCTCAACCTTTTATATATTGTCTTAATCTTAAAAAAATATTTTTATTACCTGTCCTTGCGTGTTTCGCAGAATTAATTTTCCAACTATTTAATTAAATTTTATTATTTCTCAAAATCTCCTTTTTTACGCTGCCAAGTATATTATTTTTCCATTAATATACTAATAAATTGTTTTAGTACTTTAATTTAGGTTTTCCTTTAAATTAAAATTCCTTTTTAAATTACTGTTAAGTTTTTATTAAGAGAAAGATGAGAAATAAATCTTATTAAGAAATTAAAAATATTTTGCTGATCAAAATCATTCGATGCAAAACAGCTGACTATTTATTAAAATACAATTTTTTCTAAAAATGAAGATAAATTATTGATTGTCTCTTTTTATTGTTTCTTATTTACTTGAGTAATGAAAAGTAAATGCGTATATGTGCACAGCAAAAATACATCACTTTGCTTTGTTTTTTAAATGAACAAGAAATTATTGGCATACAATTTTATTTTGGCGTTCAAACTTTTTCTCCCACACTAACTTTAAGATTAAGTCAAATAAGTTGCCCTTTCAAAAAGGATATTGTTGAAAAAATTTGCTTAAGGAGTTAATATTATTTCGTAATTAAAGAAATTGCTTAAAGAATTGCTTAAAAAGTTAATATAATTCAACTTTAGCACAATTAAAAAAAGACATTGTAACATCAGGAAAATGCACGATATGCCTTATTTTGCTAAACAGCAAATACTAAAAATTAAAAATTGTAAACAGATTCCAAAACCATGCTATTTTTAGAATCGTCATCTCAAAAAATTGTCCTTATTCTAACTTTCGAATTTCTTTAATGCTAAAATAAGATATATTAAGAGATTTTTGGATGACAAATTATTTTATAGATGTAATTAATATGCATAGCAAATAGTTTTAATATACTTTTTTTAGAAATTATAAATAGATATTGTTCTTTTATTTCGCCTTAAAAAGACAAGAATGTTAATGTTTCTTTTATGCTCAATTGAAACGTGACAATGATTTAATTAACCCCAGAATGAAAATCTGTTTGGACGTAACATTTAATTGCTTGGAAGAGTTAGAAACAATGAAACTTATTAAAATTATTAGAAATTGAACTTATTCTTTTATTTTGTGAAGAGCGGCAGGAAAAATGAGGAAAAGTAGTTCTCCATCATACTTACTATTCATGCATTAATCATATAACTTGAGTAGTTTAAGCGAAAAATTAAATAATAGATAAAGTGTAAATTCTATTGAAAAATGTCCTTAAGTATACACTAAAACACATCTAGAATAGATTTTGGATCAATGAATAAAAAATATATTTTCCAAAAATTTCTAATAGAGTGGAGATGTGAACTTGTTCGAAATAATTGGCCCGTAACTACTTAGCTTTGATTCCAGGGGAAAGGGGTCATTCCATTGTTTCATGCGAATTTTGAAATTTCCCTTCTAGACGGAATCGTTAAACATCCTAAAAAATGTTTTTTCACAGCAGCAGTCACAAAATAAACATATAAAACAAAATAAAATAAAATAAAAAAAGTCAATTAATAAATAAAAATGTACTGCTTTGAAATTTTTAGAAAATTTGATGAATTGGGTAGAATATAAAAAAAGCGCAACTACTTCCACTTACTAGGAATAACATTTACCTTTTAGTTTAATTAATAAACTGAGTTTAAAATATGCTTACTAAATTCATAAACTTCGGTAAAACAACAATATAAATTATTTCCAAAGGAACTAGACTAAAACAATTCCAACCTGGCGAGTTGCGACTTATAACAAAACACTTCGTTTGATGCTTTTACTTGTTGCTAGAAATCAGGTTCGCAGAAAATGCTGTTTACTAGTTAAATTTAGTAGGAATAACACGATCTGGGACGTAGGCTATAGTATACCCAATTGTATATTATTATATTTTTTTAATCTAAGAGCCGTAACCATTATCTTACGTAAAACTAATTTTAATATCGCATTAAATATTTTAATTTAATATGCTGTGTCATTAAAAGAATAATCCCTAGAAACTTAAGCGGGAAGATAAAAAAATTCATTATCTTGCATGTTCATTATCGTCGGCATGTTTCAAGCGCACAAAAATTTACGTCACGTCTCATTAACATCTATCTCTCCCTGAGAATGGCAACGTTTGAACCAAATATTTAGCCAGCTCAAAAGACAAATATACTCATTTAGACTAATGGAACACCGTAAATAAGTCCCTTTTCAAGAATGCTGTAAATCTATTGCTGCTAATTATTTGCATCTTGGGATAAATTTGATCTGGATAATGCCAGAATTCTAACCATCCCTGCCACATCAGCTCATCTTGATAACCGGAAATCTTGTTTTGTTCATATGAATGCCGATTCTCTTGTTAACGATATCAGTTTCGTACCATCTCTCCATTTAACGCGGAATTTCATTTTTCTCTGATATGCCTTTCCCGGCTATTGAGGTTTTTCTAGCTTTGTTTAGTTTTTATTTAATGTATCATACAATATTCTTAAGCATAAATTTTTAAATCTTCTTAAAATTTCTCGTAACATTCACTAATTTCTTCAGTCGTAAGAAAACGAAAAATTGCATTAAATAAATAAAGGAAATATCGCTGCAATGAAATAAAAGAAACATCGAAAAAAAATAAAAAAAATATTTAGAACCTTGTGAATGAGCATTTTAATTTCTTCCAGATATTTTACAATTTTTACGGGATCTTTTTCGTGACTTGCCCATAAAATCTTCATATAATCTTGCCCATAAAATCATCATATATATCTTTGCCCATAAATCTTAGCATGAAATCTTCATATTTAAAAAAGTTCAAAACAACTTAAACAAAAATTAATGCCTTATAAAAAGTTCATGTTTTCAGGTACTAAAATCTAGGAAAATTATGAATAATTTATAAATCTGGGAAAATTATGAGTAATTTATAAATCTATTCAAATTTTATTTTTAAAGGAGATGAAAATGGAAGCAATCTTTGCTTTTTAGGCAGTAATCAATTAAAAACAAATCTGTTGCCAAGAAACTTCAAGATATTTTTCTATTAACTATTTAAAAGACAAATCCCTCCGATCCCAGCTAATATAAAGACGAAGAACAGCTTCAGTTTTTCTTTCTTTCTTTTTTATTCTCTTGGTTGCTTAGCAACGGAGTATTTCCCTCTTGTGGATTACTCTGCTAAAGTGTGGTTATATTAAATTTCAAATCCTACCATAGCGATAGTTCTTGGCCTTTTTTTTGGTATGACGCCAAAAATATAAAACTTCATTGCGCCATAAATTTTGATCCAATTTTTTCAAAATTTTGTCTACTCCCCCTATTTTGAGGGTCAAAGGAATTCAAGTATGTAAAAATAAAATACATGTTCATTCAGAGAAAGTGCGTTTTTGTGTGTGATTATGCGACATAATTAATAGTTAGCACTATTTAATTATCATATTTGAAGTCACCTCCATAAACCTTTAAAATTGATACTTAGTACGTGAAAATCCGGTTATTAGAACAAAATTAATCAGGGATATATAATTTTTTTTGCTCACTGCATATCTTCAAAAATACGATAAGAGACAGGAAGGGCAAAATTTTTTCTGCTTTTAATATTATTGTCATTTATCATACTGATGAAGATGTATCATTGTGACATTGAAACGCGTATACGTTATAAATAAATTTTTACTATTTGTAATTTTAAAGCGATATTTTTAATGAAATTTATAGCATCAATGGTTTAAAATAACTGCTAAAAATCACCAATTGAATTTTAATAGTCTCCTTCTATCAAGAATAAAATTATATATTTATCAATGGTGAAGAAATTTAAAAGGAAAAAAAAGTATACATATGACAATACCGCCAGATTCTATCCCATATGCAGACATTGCGCCAAAATCGAATTGACAACAGAACACATTTTCAACTGCCAAGCCTTTCTAGCTGCACTTTTTAATCTCAGCTCATCACAAAGGACATCCTATATTGTCTTTAGGTGCCAAACTCTCAAAAATCTTCAGCCAAACTTTTGAAAATATATACCACTGATATAGACAAGAGAACAACAACAACGGAAACAAAATTTCACTGTTTAATAATGATTGTATATTATTTTTGAAGGTATAGATTAGGTGATAAAAAGTTATTAATAAGGGCAGATTTATTACAGAAATTTTGTTCGTTTAATCAAAAGATAAATACACACATTTTAGAAGGATATGCATCATTAAAAAATATTGTAAAAAAATAAAATTCTTCCTTTATGATCCTTTTCTGTTAAATTACTGCACCATTGATGAATGCGTAAGTTTATTCGTATTAAATCTTGCTAACTAATATCCATATATTGGAAGAAAATATTTTGATCTTTAAAAGAATTTATAGAAATTTTTCCATTATATTATCTATAGTTGTTTCATGAAAGTAAGGAAAAAAAGTGGAAAATATGCATTACACCACTTAGACTCTCAAACTCTCTAAATACCAACACCCTCAAGAGATTTCTGACACCTTTCTACATTCCCTTTAATTCCTTCTTTTGCTTTTGGCATGTGGGCTGGGCTTAGTTAATACCTTCCTCTAGGAATTTCTTTTTAAATCTTAAATACTTTTGGTCATTAAAAATTTCAGCAGTATAGCCATTTTAAGCTTCTGTGCAATTAAAATTTACTTTCTAATAAATTTACCTCAAGACATCCTATTTCTATATTTTTTCAGATAATTTGACATCACCTTTAAAAAATGTGTTTATTCGCCAAAAATACATTTTTATATCTGACTATATAACCTAATAAACAGCTACCCAACTGGCATATCTTATCACTTTACCATTTCTATTCATATACCATCTCATGTTCTTTATTCTTTAATCCTTAACGACTTAATACTCCTTGTTCTTTGTTTCCTAACGACCCCATTTTCCCTGTCCTTTATTCTTAGTGACCCTATTTTCCCTATTATTTATTACTTAACGACCCTATTTTCCCTATTCTTTATTCTTGAATGACACTATTTTCCCTGTTCTTTCTTCTTGAATGATCTTATTTTCCTTGTCCTCTATTCCCTAACGACCCTATTTTCCCTGCTCTTTATTTCTCAATGACCCTTTTCGTCCCAAAGACAATGTTATAAATTTGGATATGAGATAAATAGAGCAAAATTTATTCAGCGTGTATGATTATCTAATTTGGCTAATAAATTTATGATTTTGCTATTATGCGATCAACTATCAACTAAAAATTTCTATAAATATGCTTCAGTATTTAAGAAAGTCATTACAAATTAGCACAATTTTATTCCATGCTTCCAAAACTCAATAGTTTGCAGTCAAAATACATTTGAGATAAATTCAATTACCTTTTGAAATGAAACTAAATATTCAGAAAACTATTTGCGATAATTCATATCACATCACTCATTAAGTCCATCAATAAATATTTCCAAATAATTAGCGTTTAAAATTGGAATTCAGGCAGAACACTACCAACAAATACCAATTAGTTGCTTTGACAAATGACAAGAAAACTAGTATAAATATGCCCGTTTTATCTTACATTTAAGACAATTATCCGTGAAATCTCATAAAGGGAAACGGGAACTGTCATCTTTCAAAAAGCACTTTATTCTAAATTATTTATTGCTAATATCCTTAATAATTCTCAAAATCACTGTTTCATTTCCCTTCAAGCTAAATGAGATCTGATGCTTGGAATTAAATTTTCAAGAAATAGCTATTTTCTACCCAGGCAACAGGTATTTTTTTTAAATATTACTTGATAACTTAAAAGTCGTTTGACATTTAAAGATGATTAAAAGTGATGTTAGTGAAGAAAGAAATTCATTTTTCATCATTGACAGTAGAAGATTTCTAATTCTACAAACTGCAGCTTCCACAAAAAAAAGAATTTCTTCAACAGCAAATAAAATAGGCCTTTTATTTGTATTTAGTAGCTTTTAAAAATGAGTTCTTTCACATCTAGCATCTAGCAATTGCTGGAACAAAGATAATAATTCGATTTGAATTTTTTATATATGTATCGCAACAGCAGTCGCTCAAATAAAAGATTCATGTTTCTTTGATGTCATAAAATATTTGGTTCACACTTTTTTTAATTAAATAGCATATATCTATAGCTAAAATAAAAAAAATAGTTTTGTCAGTCTTAGAAGTAATCTAATATAGATAATTCTCTTACGTGGCTCCCAAATTTTGGGTGTATTTCTTTTCCACCGGTGGCAACGTTTGCTTTGTTTTGTTTACGTTTTGAAAACACCAAAGCATTGTGCCTTTTAATGATGTGTTTCTGATTAAGAATTAAGGATGGACTTAAGAAGAGCTGTGAAGTATTATTGCAATAACATTTACTTCATTTTCTTCATTTATAGAGAGAACAGTCGGCAGAGAATTCTGTTAGGTTAAGAAACATTTTGCTAAAAAAAGAACGAATTCTAAAAGAAATAAAAATAAACAACTTAAAAAATAAAAATGCTGTTGCCAGCTATAGAATTTTTTGAAAGTTAACTTAGCAACATAAATCAAAATGACATAGAAGCGCAACTAGATCAAAATTATGATACCTGAGCGCTTATCGTAACAAATCCTTCAATTCTATAAGTGTTGTATCGCCAAATGCCCAAATTTTTGCATTTTACAACTTCATATTAAACTTCTGTTGTATGTCTGAATACTGACATTTAGAACAAAATTAAGGTTTAGAATTGCCTCGGAGAAATTTGAATTGTTAACAATGACTTAAACAAAAAGTTTTATTTTAACTGATAAATACTATATTATAATTTTATGTAACAGAATGACTATACGCATTTTCTCACTCTTTTCTTTGTTTTTTATACATTTTATATTTTTGTGATAAAATAAAAAAC
>NC_092205.1:56192364-56202581 GCF_043381705.1 Parasteatoda tepidariorum
TAATAATAAAAATAAAAATAATAAAATATCTTTCGCAATAACATGAGGAACCCATATATCGAGGCTTGTGATTTTCAAATAATCATGAATGGTTGAATTCAATACATTTATCCTATCACTGATTTCATGAGCTGTTATTCGCTAGCTTGAATTAATTAATAATAATAAAGAAAAGAATTCAAAATACTAATTAAAATAAAAATAAAAATAATAATAATAATAAAAATAATAATAATAATAAGAATAAGAATAATAACAATAAGAATAATAAAAATAAAAATAATAAAAATAATAATAAAAATAAAAATAATAAAATATCTTTCGCAATAACATGAGGAACCCATATATCGAGGCTTGTGATTTTCAAATAATCATGAATGGTTGAATTCAATACACTTATTCTATCACTGATTTCATGAGTTGTTATTCGCTAGTTTGAATTAATTGAAGCCGTTAATGCATGCTCATCAGCTTAAATTTCCATGGATCATCTTCGTGCATCCTAACTGCAATTTTAACGGACATAAATTTGTCAAACCTGTTTCGGCTCTAACGTACTATTCCATATACAAAGCATAATTAATTTATTGCTTGAACAAAAATGATAAAAAGAAAAAAAAAGAGTAAAGCAAGAAAAAATAATATATAATCTCTTCATCAGCGCTCACATGATTATATCCCCAAAAAGGAGTGCTTTCTAATATTGTATCAATATAGCCAGATTACAAAATAGGAAAGCAAAGCGCAAATAGAGCTGAAAGCGAAAATATAGGTATTTTGTTTTATGGCGAGTTCTTACTGCAGTTTTTGACACTATTAAAAACAGTGTCAATATTAATATTTTAGACATGGTAGAAGATATTTATTTAAGACTGATGAAAGAAAATTACAATATGCTTTTATACAAAACAATTTTGCCGTGTGGGCTAAACAATACCTTCCAACATACACAGATTAACTTTAATAACTCCTCAACTTACGCACTTTTTCATATTATAGATAAGTGTAAAATTCGAGGTAAACGGGGATCAGGGAGTAATAAAACCTCTCTTAATAATGACAAATTAAACGCAAACCTTTATAGCTAATATGGAAAAAGACTTTAATAAACGTTATAATATTAAACCAATGAAAGATTTTGTTTTCTCTTTCAAGAATAATAATGTATATAAGCTTCAAAGATCTTATTATTAACTTTTCCTTTTTTAATTTACACTTCAAAATTCTTTGTTTCGCTCTTGTAAAAGCTAAAATGAATATACATTTCCCCAAATAAAAAGAAGAAAAAATTATGCCCGTTTTNAAACGTTATAATATTAAACCAATGAAAGATTTTGTTTTCTCTTTCAAGAATAATAATGTATATAAGCTTCAAAGATCTTATTATTAACTTTTCCTTTTTTAATTTACACTTCAAAATTCTTTGTTTCGCTCTTGTGAAAGCTAAAATTAATATAAATTTCCCCAAATAAAAAGAAAAAAATTGATAATTTATATTTCGTCATTAATTTTCAAGATCCTATTTTCGATAAGATCAAATTTCATAATACTTTTGAAAATTTAAAATATTTCTTACCTTAAGACTCTCTTAAGGTTTCAACATAATTAAAACCTTTAAATATAATAAATCTCTCGGTAGAACTGTATTTAGATATAATGATATTCGCAGAATTTTGGGGGAAATTAATATATCCGATTATGAATGTCACAAATATTTTGATTTTATTGATAAACATCATAAACATATTATTACTGGTAATTTAAATATTATGGAAAACTTAGAACTTAGGAATTTAATGATAAAAGGCTAAACATTTTGACCCATTTTCCATAAATCAATTAATTCTAAAATACTTTCTTAATAATCTCAATAGTTTTTATTTAAATATATCAAATAGATTCTCTTTACCTTTAAGTATGTTAACTGAATGGAAATGGGCTGTTTATTATTACATTAAGAACTTTTTTTCCAATAATAAAGAGAAATTTAAATAACAGTTACAATTTGAAAATTTTTTTCTAAAATTGTGCAATCAAATAAGCAACTACGAAAAAATTTTGTTATTACCGCCAAAGGCAAAGCTAACAATAAGTATGCAGTCTTCTCCAAAAAAAACTCTATGTTGAACTTTTAAATACGGTGTTAAAAAAAGAGTAAAAATTTTAACCTTAGTAATTTAGATAGTAATATAGTCAACAAATAGTAATATAATCAGTAGTAATATAATCATAGTATAATCATAGTATAATATAATCATATAATCATTAAAATTAGCAATATACAATTTCCTTACTTAATTATCAGTCCGAAATTTCATAAAATTCCTATAAAATTTAGAACAATCACATGTGGGTCTAATACTTACCTAACTAAACCTGGCACCATTTTCTCTAACCACTTAAATAAAATTATTAGCAATATTAAGGAAGGTTCTTCTTGGATCATCACTAATAATCAACCAATTTTAGAATTTATTAAACCAAATAAAATTAATTTTATTGCGACTTTTGATTTCCAGGATCTTTTCAAAAGCATTTCCCTTTCTAAATTAAAAGACGTCCTTTTCAGTTAATACTATGATTTCAAAAATATCCTGAAATGCGATTCTTATTATTGGAAAATTGTAATTAATTTTTATCTTTTTAATAATAATCTTTACAATGAAAATAATATTTTTATTCAAATTGATGGAATAACATAGTGATCTTATTTTTAATCTCTCTTAACTAACTTATTTTTGCACTATTATAAAAAAAATTCTATTCTTAATATTAAATCGGTCTTTAGATTTATTGATGATTTGATGATCTTTAATTTTCAAGATTATGCAGTTTTATTAAATAATATTCACCCCTAGGAATTAATTTTGTTCGTCATCATGCTGATAATATTAATTTTAATTTTTTAGGCAAAATACCCCATGCGAGAGAATATTTTGATGTAATGTATTTTTAACGAAGCAAAATGACTGGGATTAGCTCCAAGATCAACTCCAGGCAGAGGTTACTGCAACACCGAAACGATTTTTAGCAATCCATAAGCTTTTAGATATACTAAGATATTCAGCTAGATACAAGAATTGTTCTTTAATCTTTTGATTTTTATGATTCAAATTAATTAATTACATTTTATCTTCAATATGTACTTTCCTGAAGTTTCAAATTTGATAATATATAAATGGCAAAACATTTGGAACAGTTCAAAAGCAGAGGAACAAGAAACTAGATATAAGATGAAATCTTGCTAACTTAATTTTATTTCATAACCGCCGTTGAGCAACCGACTAAATTTTGGGTTTGCGGCTACTAATGTTCAACTCCGTAGCCTTGTAATTTTGAGCCCAATCCACAGATTAACAAAGGAACTCCTGGATCAGGAATTGGGAGAAATTTACCTTCGTGAAAGATTTAGTGGAGGCTTTGATGAAACCAACGAGCAATTGCGTTTCATTTAGAGGGAAACCACAGTCACCTCCTACGATTAGCCTAAAGGCAAGGGGTTTCTAACTCGCGATCCGTCTAATACTGAGGATATTTCGCGTCAGCACTGTGGTCGGTGCTAGCCACGTGCGGAACTTGTATCAACCAGCCATCACTCAAACTTGTATCAACCAGCCATCACATCATTCAAACCCCGCTCACCTAATTAGAAGGCGAACACTTTTTGTTCTGAGCCACCACAGCTAGTTTCAAAATAATTATGCTAAGTTTAAAACCATGCAAAACACAACGAATCTGAAAAACAAATCAGAGCAATTACAATTAATCAGTGCAACTGTCACCGAAACAGCATATTTCTCTATCACCATTATTACAAGCAAGGGTAAATAATATATTTTCCTTTGGTTCACAACTAGTAGTCTAGTGGAGGTCTATTTTACTTTAAGTATGACTGTAAGCAATTGAGTTCTTACTATGTGTCTATAACATAGAAGATTCAACTGAAATAAGATTCAACTAAATCTCGCCATGCTAAGATTTTATTTTCCCTGAGTTACGAGGCGACTGGGTATATGTTAATGCAATTGGGAAGAAATAGAAAATTCAAGTAAACAATCAAAGAATTGTTTTTGTAGAAATATCTACAAAAACAAGTAAATGGTTGAGATTTTATTGTACGAGTATATCAGGCAATCGACGTTTTTTGAGCTGGTTAATCATTTACTTTCTGCACTACTGTAATTTTTTGCCAAATCGAATAACAGTTGTCGCGAAGCTACATTAACTTGATGTACTGACAAAAAAAAGTCTGTTCAAAACTTGTTGATTTGATAAAATTTACCGTGTTTCGGGCTTTATATTAACATCAAAAAGCACGCTAGGTACTACCGAAGCGATTTATAAATAATTTTGGTAAAATAAACAGCAAGATACGGTTTTATAATGTGTGGTAAAATTGGGTAAATGTGGTCGAAGTGTAATTTTGTTGCATTTATTTTAATTTATACTAAATCTTACTCCATTAAAAAATAGTGGGTGCCTAATTTCTAAATCTTTTACCCTTTTCTTATGTAATAAATTCCTCTAAAATTTGTAATTGTTTTTTAATAAATTTCATTTCACTGAGAAATCCATATTGGTAAGTTTAATTTAATAGTTCTTAAGACTTTGGCTTCCTTTTTTTTCACCAATGTATTTTCTTACTCTTCCTTTAAATAATCAAATGAAAAAAAAATCATTTTTAAGTTTGATTTATAACAATACCTAAATTAATATAGCCGAGAAATGTGTATAAAGTTTTATTGTTGAGCATTGTTACCGAAAAAGTTAATTGTTAAGAACAGAAACAAAATCTATTAAAAACCATTTGTTGGTCATTCTTTTTTGAGCTATACTCAGTGTATGTTGTCAATTGACGGCGATTTTGAAAAGCTTTAAAAAAGTGCTATTATGAGTGATTTATATCACCAAACTTTTACGCCTTTCTGGCGAATGCACAGGAAGAAATTTCCTTTGCATAGGCAAGCAATTATTAATCACTGGTTAGACCAGATGATGAAGTATCCTCGGCCAATGCGTAAGTCTAAACTTTTTAAGTTTATTCAAATATTAGCAGTATTGCAAATTATAGAGTTTTTAGTAGACTAAAATTAGTGAAGACATTTATACTCTTTCAAAGAAAAAGAAATTTCAAATGTTAGAAGCAAGCCAATAAAAATTTGCATTTAACTTAAAAACTGTTACTGGCACTAAATGTCATGATCTATATCATTACAATACTATTGAGTTGATATACTTTTTTTTCGGCTACATAAATGCAGTATTAGATAGCATTTTTTTGCAGCGATAATTAAATAAGCTTATGACGAGATTATATCTTTTCCTTGTTTTGTTTTCTGGCTTTTTAATTTATTTATTATTTTTTATTTTTTAAATATTTTTAAAAACTATTTTATTTATAAATAATTTTTATTTTTCTCTTTAAAATTTTTCTTTGTATTTTTTATTATTTTGGGTTCCATGTACTTACAGCTTATGCCCAGTAAATAAAACTTATTATAATTTTTCTTAATTTCTTTTTTCCTTTTTTCGTTTTTTTCTCTCAATTGGTTTTATTAGATTTGTTTATAAAAAATAATTGTTTTTATTAAAATTTTGTAATAAAGGGCGATTTTGAAATTAAAAGAAAGTGTGAAGGTTCCATCTTTAAGATATAATAGTTTGTAAATGGTCCTTTTTTACGACAAAATATTTTGTTAAAAAGCCGCTTTCTCGTTAAGCCGTTTTGTTTTCATGAGGGCGTAATCAAATGATAACAATTTTTCATTACGTAGCCAAATTTCTCCTAAAAGGACCCTGCTAAATTCCTTCCAGGCCTCTGTCAAAATAAGTGAGTGATATCAAAGAAGAAATGCAAAGAAATATAATAATCCATAAAGAAAAGTGCTTTTCAAAAAAAAATTAATTTAATTTTTTTACATAATCTTGTCTGCTACTTTTTTTTGCCAAGAGGAAATTAATGTTATGATAACTTGAAAAACTTTTGCTGCCATTGTTATGATTAGATCATAAGCAAGTTTTAAGCCAATTTTTCAATACTATAAAGATTTTATATTCTTGTGATTCCATATTCTAATTATTTAATACATATGATAATTTAATAAACTTTACCAGATAAGGATGCACGCATTCTGAATAAACTTTCCGATTTAGAATTTTTATCTTAAATATTAGGATGACAAAACCTATAATGTATGGTTCCGATAATCTAGTTAGGTGATCAGCCAAAAATGTGACAGTAATTACACAAAACAATTTTTTTAAGGTAAATAAAACTGTCTAAGACAATATTTAATTTTTACTTCTTCTTTTTAATCTTAAGAATAAGACACATAAAAATGTTTGAACTGTAAGTCAATATTATTTTATGGGGAAAAAATATTCTTCAGATATATACTAACTTCCAAAATTAAAATTTTGGGAGAAAGAAAAACTATGATTTATTTCTTAAAATCGATTGGCTTGATTATTTCCTGGAGTTTCATGCATGTTATTTTATTTTATTTATAGTGTTTTATTTCATGTTATGGACACATAAAATAAAACTTACGTATTATAAAGGATTACACAGATTTTTTAAAAAAGTGGAGTAAAAAAAGTTTACACTGTTAAACAAAATAAAAATATATCATTTTTTGCATAAAATATATGAGATTTTTAGGTAATAATAGGTAAAAAAATATTTGTTTCATTGAAACTTGCTTCCATAGTAAAACATANTTATAAATAAATAATAATTAAATTTAAAATGAAATTATGACAAACATGCACTTTGAAGACATTTTTATAATTTTCATCATAGATGTACTAAATAACAGTTGCAATTTTTAAAGTGTTAGAAATTAAAATACAACAAAACGTTGAAACACAGTTTTAAAATTACTGATAACTTATATCATATTATATTATAACTTTTTAAAATTTGAAAACTCGAAATTTTGCTAACTCTGAAATTATATTTAGCTGATGAGGATGATAATGATAGTTTTGAAAGTGAGGATGAAACAATCAATGAGTAAGTATATAGTGTTTATGTCGCTAAGTATGATATAATCATAAATACGCTTAATTCTCTAAGAATGAACACAAACTAAGAGTATAAAAATATAGACACAAAAAGAAAAAGAAGAAAGCAAACTATACCGAGAAAAAATTATCATTCAAATTACCAGAATATGAAGAAATTTACATATTTCCGGCTCTATGGGGACGCACAAAACCTTGGTAGATTAAACCAAACACTTTGGTAATGATTTTGGTAAAATTGACAATAATATGTCAAAAATTTGATATATGAGATGACATTTAGTAATTTTATTATGATTCCTTAGACCGTGATTCAAAAATCATTTATCCGGTTAAATTAACTTCTCATTTTTTTACTAAATGTGAGGGAATAAGAACTATAATTTAAAAACTACAATTTCCGCTAATCCATTACCATATGAGCAGAAAACGTACCAAATGCATGGTTTCAGTACCGTATATTTTGATTTTAATTACCAGAATTTTGCCGTTCTTTTTTTACCAGAAATGTACTTCCCACAGAGTACGGTAATTTTGCGAGAATATTTTTTTCCGTGTATTGGCAGATTTTGGGTTGTACATATACAATTTGTTTTGTCATAATCGGGGTGGTCATTGTAACACAATCTATATTTTCATAATCCAAAACAAAAATGTATAAAAATATGAATAACATTGACGGTTTTTTTTATACTGGTCAATTTGCATCAACAAAAAAAAAGAAATATATTTTATAGAAATTTGAGAATTTGGATTGTCAACAATTTTAGTCAAAAATTGCCAGAAACACAAGTTGAAAATAAAACAAATTTGAATTTGATATTGTTTTATATATTGAATTTGCTAAATGATTGTTAATAAACAAATCTTATTACTTTTTAATTTATTATAGGACTTTTCTTCAAAATAATTTTCTTGTAAGGTATCCGAAACAAAACAAGTAAAACATTAAAGAAAGATTTTATTATGAAACTGCTTTTAAATGAGAAATAATTTTATAAAGGATTTTACTTCACAATTAATATCTTTAAATATTCAGGGTATTTAGAAATTCAATGTAAGATATTGAAATTCTTGCAAAAAATTTAAATGAAAAAGTTTAAATTTTTGGGATTACGAACTAATATTTATACAAGTTGAACTGTAAAAAAATTACTACTGAGGAAGGTGAAGAAAAATAAGGCCAGGAAGGAAAAAAAAGATTTATAATAAAATAACTAGAAAATCCCCAAGATTATTCCGGCAATCAAACTGATATCAATGTGTTCAGTCTACACTTACACAGAAATAATGATTCGTTAAATTTTGATAGTTAATTTTCTTCTTGTTCAAATAGTAATTAGTGAGGATGCTTTCTAAGAGTCGATGAGAAAGTTTTCACATTTATTCACTAATTGACAAGCAAGGTAAAAAGTTGAAAGATTTTTTTTAAAAAAATGCATAATCAACTCGCGTAACTTAATAAAAGATATCAAAAATATCAATTTAATTAAAATGTGAGGAACTAAAAGAACACTGAAAAAACTTATTTTTAATGCTGATTTCTTTTAAATTGATTTCCAACTATTTTCTTTAAACAAAACAACAGGCCTACTTTAAGTTATTTGAAATTATACATACATAGAAATGTATTAAGGTTCATTTTATGGTTATTTTAGGATTGTGGATATTGATATTGGAGGTTCTGAGGAACCGGAAACTGTGGAAAACATATCGGCCCATCCATTAGGTGATGAGGTTCTAAAAAACATCAGGTATACTAATTTTTCTTTAAATTGAAATTTCTTCAAACTTTCAGTTAGTGATTTTGGTATGTTGTTCGTTTTCTGCTATTCCAAATTTTTAAAACTACGCAGAAAACAATTGAAACTCATAGTTGCAATTATACAGAAACTCACTCTTTAAAATTATTGAACTGTTTATGATTGTATAGATTACATCCAAATTATGATCTCATAAATATTCATCAGCGGAACTTACACATTTATGATGAGTATCTTATATTTTTTTATTTCAAGATATTCTTAAAGTATGCAGGTTGTGATTTAACAAATAAACAGATCTGCAAATTTAATTTATGCAACATCTTTTTAATAACTAAAGATATAGAAGAAGCTTTACCGCTGGAAATGTAGTATTGCGGGAGATTGGTCCATGTAAATCATGAACTGCTTATTCATTTGTTAAAAAAAACTAATTAAATCCTTGAATGAACTTCAAGGCCTCTTTTATTAAAAATTCAAAATTTAAGTACAATTTAGATTTGAAAAAGTCAATTTAATATTCGTTAACCTAAATTATAAACAAACTGGTAAGAAAAAAGTAATTCCTAAATATGATATGTGAGCTCCTAAATAGTAGACTTCACAAATTTCAGCGGTTATAAATAATTCACCTTAAATGTATTAGTCGTAGTCTATTCAGTTATGATATAAATATAAAATATGTCTGACATATAAATTTATTCGCTTTTTAACAATATAACGTTAAACGGGATATAAGACTTAAAAAAACTAAGCAAATAAAAATAACAAATTGTTTACATTTAAAACTTTAACTTTTAAATAATATAACCGTTAAATTTTAACCAGTTTATTATTAAGCAGAATTTTGCAAATGTTAGTGAACTTTTTATCTGAGTTATTTGAATCAAATTTAAAGCATTACTTGTACAATATTACACCTCAAATAATGTTCAACAGTGTAGTTTTAAATAATTTGATAGTAAACACTTACACATTTTGAATGAAAAAAATTCACCAGTTTTTATAAGTGTTATAGATCAAAATGTATACATCTATGTAATATAAATCATTCCGAAATAGTAAGCAATGAAATATTATTATTTTAGTGTTGAAATTGATGTGAAATGTGATGAATATGGATGTTATTTTGAGGCCGATTGTAAGGATGGTATTATTACTCAGACTCAAACAAATGAGAATGATGAAAATAGGAGGTATGCTTAATTGCATTAAAATTTGGTTGTATTAGAATTTCATAATATTTTTTTCTGAATTTATATATATACACTGGAGTGCAAAACTTAATCAACAAGTGCTTTTTTTGTCATAACTCTACATCTCTATTTCGTCATAACTCTATAACTCTACAAAATCATCCGATTGACATGAAATTTGAATATGATGTACATTATTTTGTACTTAAACGATGGTCTTGTATATATTTTA